>NW_004949109.1:1188157-1194995 GCF_000317375.1 Microtus ochrogaster | reverse complement strand
TTCTTCTTTTGATTTTCGAGACAGGGTTTTTCTGTAGCTTTGGAGTCTGTCCTGGAACTAGCTCTTATAGCCCAGGAACTCACAGAGATCCACTTGCCTCTGCTTCCCGAGTGCTGGGATTAAAGGTATGCGCCACCACTGCCTGGCCCTCTGTCCCTTCTTTTACAGCAAACAAAAGCTTGAGCCTGAAAAGGGCACAGTGATTTGTACTAAGATGAAGACATGGGCTAAGCTCATGGATATCACAAAACACAGACTCCTCATGAGGACAAAGGACTCACACTGCAAAATAAAAAATATTCCATCAGTAAAACATCTGGAGCTAGGAGACTTGCTGTGAAGACTGCCAGTGGACTCTAAAGTGTGTGTTTGGGGGGATTTCCAGACTGGTGACAGCAGAAATGACCCCTAAATAAGCCATGTCTGTACATACTATCTGTCAAGAAACTCACAGAATGGCAAAGATATGCTACAAATCCATCTGAGAATGCCGTTTCTTCTATTGCCCAATGTTACCAAATTAAACATACAGTTTAATGGCTGCTGTAAATTTGATCTCCAAATTACTATTAACTTCTGCGTCCATGACCTAAGAGTATCCTGTGATTATAAGGAAAAGCAGTAGTCGTAAGCAATGTCAGCGAAAGAACAATTTTATTTCACATGCTGACACCTTTAGCTTGTTGACTTTATCAGTACCTATGCTACACATCTACTCTGTTTTATACAACACTGGTGTGAATTAGTGTCCTGAAGAACTGTGGGCTCTTTGAAGTCTATTTGGAGCTGTTACTCTGCCCTCAGCATCCATGTAGCTATAAACAACAGGGAGGTGTTGATTGGCGAATGTATTTTTAGTCAGATGATTACAGCCCCAGACAAAGACTGCTTCAGGCAGTAAGTAGTGAGGTCTATCTGATTAGGCCTCATAAACCTTGCATAGAACGCATCCTAGAGTGGATGGCTAGCCCAGGATGGTGTGTCTACAGGTGTGTGTGTGTGTGTGTGTATACACCTTACACACCTTAGATGACCTGTAAGAATGTATGTATCAGCCACAACACTTAAGAAAATGCTCAACATCCTTAGTCATCAGAGAAATACAAATCAAAACAACTCTGAGATTCCATCTTATACCTGCCAGAATGGCCAAGATCAAAAACACTGATGACAGCTTATGCGGAGAGGTGTGGGGAAAAGGGAACATGCCTCCATTGCTGATGGGAGTGCAAACTGGTACACCGGCTTTGGAAATCAGTATGGTGATTTCTCAGAAAATTAGGAAACAACCTTCTTCAAGACCCAGCAATATCACTTTTGGGTATATACCCAATGGATGCTCAATAATACCACAAGGAAAAGTGCTCAACTATTCTCATAACCAGAACCTGGAAACAACCTAAATGCCCCTTGACTGAAGAATGGATAAAGAAAATTTAGTACATTTACACAATGGAGTACTACACAGCAGAAAAAAATGACATTGAAATATGCAGCCAAAAAAATGGATCCAGAAAACATCATATTGAGTGATGTAACCCAGACCCAAAGAGACAATTATCACTTGTACTCACTCACAAGTGGCTTTTAGAAATAAAGCAAAGAAAAACTAGCCTACAATTCACAATTCCAGAGAACCTAGACAATAAAGACAACCCTAAAAGAGACATACATGAATCTAATCTACATGAGAAGTAGAAAAAGACAAGATCTCCTGAGTAAATTGGGAGCATGGGGACCATAGGGGAGGGTAGTTGGAGATTATAAAATTAATTTCAGTAAATGCTGTTAAACATAACAATTCCCAAAAGATGTGTTTTTATTTGAAAGTGTAAACATAGACAGTACCACTACTATACTTGTAATTTTTAACTGAAGAAAATATTTTGTGTGAAGTAACAGTTCTCCATCTTAAACAATTACAGGCGAAGAAGAAAAGAAGGAGGAGGAGGAGGAAAAAGTAGTAGTAGAGGAAGGTATGTGTGTATCAAAATCCTGAATGGAAAGTTTGAGAAAAATCTAAGAGATGAGATGAAGCCTTTTACGATGCAAAGATCATATGCTATTACAGTGAATTACCATTTTTAGCCAGCAAAACTTTGCATTTCCACTTTCAGCAAGTAGATTTCTCTGTGAGGTAGTTTGACAGCTCATGCAAAATAGCCATTTGCTTGTATATTAGTTACTTTTCTCATTGTAACTAAATATAAAAACATTTTCTGGGAGGAAGGATTTGTTTTGTCTCATAGGTTAAGAAGGGATATAATCCATCTTGGAAGGGAAGGCATGGGGGCTGAAGTGAAGATGAAGGCAGCCCATCAACTTACATCTATAGTCAGGAAGAGGAGAAGGGACAGGAAGTGTAGTCAGCCTATCAAACCTTAGAACTCGTCCCTAGTAACTCACTTCCTCCAACACAACTCTGTCTCCTGAATGTTCTACAACCTTCCAAAACCATACCACTCAGTGGGAATGAAACACATAGGACTTTGGGAAACATTTTAGATTTAAGTCTCAACACCTTGTAAACGAACAAACTGAATGTAAGCTTGGTAGGAGGCCAGTTCCCATTCATTTCTGCGTAATGGTCAAAATGCATACATCACACTCATATGGCGAATGAAAACATAGACTCTTCTTTTTAAAATATTTATTTGTGTGTGTTGTGTGTGTGTGTGTGTGTGTGTGTGTGTGTGTGTGTGTGTGTGTGTATACTCAGGAGCCCACAGAGGTCAGAAGAGAAAATTGTTGGTTCATCGGGGGTTGGAGTAACAGGGCCATATGAAACAGCTGCTGTGAGCATTGGGCACTGAATCCAGGTCCTCTGCAAGAGCAGCAACTACTCTTAACCACTGAGCCATCTCTCCAGCCCCAGAGTCTTTGTTTTCTATTGCAGCTAGTTTTGTGTCTTTGTAACTTTGTTCCAGAGCCCTTTATTGTCAAACATGGCAAGGAAAAGTGGACCTTGCCCTTCAGGGTGGCTCTATTTCTGCTGTTCTGGGACCACCCTGGCCTCTCTGGTCAGTATATCCGGGCTCCAATGTGAAGCAACTTGCTTGCACCTGGCACCTAGTGGTCACTCTCACACTACTGTGCCATGAGAACCTGGCATCATAAAATGAACCCCTCATCTCACCTCTTAGAATTTTTTTCTCAAAGCTTCTTCCCCTTAGGATGTTGCTGCAGAAGATAAATCCTGTTCCTTGTTCTGACCTCTGGCCTCTGTTTCCTCTTCCTGGGTCCTTCTCTCTGGAAACTGATAAATTTTGGTACCTTTCTATTTAATTAGGTTATGTTTTCCACATATCATCCCCTACTTTCTGTTTTTACTAAGGTTTTTAAGTAAAGTTTAGAAGATGAATCTATCTTTCTAGTTTTCCTAATGTATAGCTACAAATAAATGTATTCATTTACAGTGTACATGACTATTTTTATATGGCTTTTATATACACCACAAACAATCCAGGAAGCCAGTTACCATATGCATCACCCACATACTAAATGTGTGTGGTGTACATGCATTAAGAACACTGAATAGCTGTTCTTTTAGCCTTTTTCTTATATTAACTGCAACTGCCATGCTGTACAGGACTTGATTTCCAGGACTTGGTTATCCTGTCTATCTGAGACTTTATTCTCTTTGACGAACATTTCCCACATTTAATCCCTCTTCCTCCCCTAGGCCCTAATGGCTGCCGTTGTGTTATTCTTCATTGAGTTTAACTACTAGATTCCACATTCAAGTAAGATCATTCAGTATCTGTGTTTCCATGCTTGGCCTTTTCACTTAGCACAATGACCTCTGGGATCAACTATGTTATCATTAACAACAGTACGTTTTTTAAAGGCTGAATAGCCTTCCATTGTATATGTTCCATATCTTCATTAGAAATGTGTTTGTTTACAGTAACTTTTGATTTCCCTGTATTTTAATTTTTTACATTTATTTTTGTGTGCACACACATGGTCATATGCTAGTGATTATATATAATATATCAAAGGACAATCCAAAAGTCAGTTCCCTCTTTCTATTGTGTAGGTTTCAGGCATAGAACTCGGGTCATTAGGTTTGGTGGCAAGCTTCTTTAGCTGCTCAGCCATATTCATATTCCTGGTCCACTTCCTTATCATGATTGTTATAAATAGTGCTACAATTAATAGGCAAATGCCGAAAATTCTTTGTTATACTGGTTTCATTTCATATATGTGCATAAATGTATATACACACATATCTATGTAAGAGTGTTAGTTTACATGGTAGTTACTTTAATTTTTGAGAAGCCTTTATCATGTTGCCGATTACAACTTCACTGATTTGCAGGTCAATCAACAGTGTCTAAATACTCTCTCTCTTTTCTCTACAACTTCACCTGAAGTTTTGTTTTTTTGATAACCGCTATCCTTGAAACTATGGGATGATATCAACTTGTGGTTTTGATTCCCAGTTCTCTGATTATGAATGATACTGGTCATTTTTCCATGTGCATCATCAACTTTTAATGTCTTTTAAAGAAAAAAAAAACTAGGTGTAATTGTGGCTCTGTGGGCCCTTTGGGGTTCTGCCTGAATTTTAAGATATGTTTTTTTTTTATTTGTGTAGAAAGTAATCCGGGTTTGAGAAGGGACAGCATTGAATCTATAGATAGCATGGCATTATAGACATTATGTTTTATCTTTTTCAATATGAAATGGGATGAGCTTCCCATCTATTTGTATCTTCTTTAACTTCTTTTGCCAGTGACATAATTTTCATTTGTAAATTTTGAACTTTTTTGGTTAAATTTACTCTTCCATATGGAGTATTTTGATGTTGTGGCATGGAATATTTTTATTACTTTCTATTTTTTGAAATAGTTGTTTATATTGGAAACATGACTGGTTTTCACTGTATGTTTCTTTTGTACCCTGAAATTTCACCAAACAAACAAACAATAGTTAGTGAGCCTGGAGGTTTTTCTGGAATCTTCAAGGTTTTCTACAAATAGAACCCTGCCATCTACAAATAGAGATGATTTGATGGCTTCCATTTTTATGACTCTTATTTGTTATTTATTTATTGTGCTTAGTTGTTCTGGTTGATATTTCCGGAGCATGTTGAGTAGAGGCAGAGAAAGGGAACTGGGATATTTGATGTGTGGTTTCCACTGTTAAGGCGCATTGCTTCTATACCTGGTTTGCCAAGCATTTTTATAACGACAGGGTGCTGACCTTTGTCAAACACTGGTCATATCTGTTGAGGTCCACGCAGTATTTTTATCCTACATGGTGATGGCCTGTCAGCCTTGACTCTTGATAACTAAAAGGAAGTATACAACATTGAATGCTTTTTTTCTTTTTTTTATAAAAAAGCCTTTCTACGAGGTTTATGTCATATTGTATAATCAAAATGACATCTTTTTTTTTTTTTATAACTCAGAGCTAAATAGTGGAGTCTAAGGTTTGATATGTGCCAAGCCTTCCATTTGCCTATGGCAAAGCACTGAAAGGCCAAAGGATCCTAACCAGAATTTGCCCCAGAATGATCATGAAGGGAGGAAAGTGTGACCCTTGTAGTTTGAAGAGAGCGCTCTCCACAAGTTGTTTTGAACAGTAGTTCCCCAGCTCAGGATATAACCTTGGTATCTGCTGTACTTTAGGAAGTAGCACCTTCCTGGGGAATCAGGTCCTTAGGAGTGGGCCTTTTGGGGATGCTATCCACCCCCCAGGTAGTTCTGGCCGTTCTTTCTATTTTCTAGTTACGGTAGCGTTACCTCCAGCTGCTGTTGAGAGACACTCTGCTGTACCTTCCACACAGCAATGTCCTGAAACTCTAAAATCACAACAAAATAAATTGTCCCATCCCTTAAATCATTCTACCAGGCACTCTGCTTCAGTGTACAAAAGGTATCTAATATAATGACTACCTTCATGTTTTGCAAACAGCCCCCTTGAACCTTCAGCAGAGCCAATGACTCTCGAACCACAGGCCAGCTTTCGTACCACGTGCTCCTTGCGCTCTCCTCATGGAGACCCCGGGGCTCAGAGATATTATGGAGCTTGTGGAAGTCGTACAGCTAATTGTGGTAGAGTCGGGATTTGTGTTCTATCCTGACTACTTACGGAAGTACAATACGGATTTGTGGCAAGGTGACCTGCGGAAAACAGAAGAGTGTGGGTAGGGAAATCCATAGCATGTGAAAGCACACGGCACGCACCTTTATAGCCTGCCTTTCCTTGTCTCCAGTTAAGTTTTTATTCTGGAACCACATCAGACAAATTGAAGTACTGCTCCCTGTAAGGCTTTTTATGAAGAACTGGCTGAGAGTTTGGCATGAGGAGCGACAAGGAAGAAGGCAGGAAGTGGTCCCAAAACACAAATTCACAGGAAACAAACCTATGTTTATGATTTTTTTTCCACGCATACTTCCATGAAAATGATTTAAATGAACCACTTATCCATCTGATGTTTCTTAAGAGCTTATATTTTGGGTTCTATATTTTTACTCGTTTCCTTTTTATAAAACAAAACAAAACAAAAACAAAGTATACAGTGTTCAAACGTTTGCTTAAAATGGGAGGCATCAGAGTTAAGAAGTAACTTCTGGTTCCCAAAATGCTCTTCCAGCATGCTTTGCTCTGTGGCTCTGCCCTCTCAAGGTCATAGGACTGATCTGTAGGAGGAAGAGAACCCACTGAGCCCCCTGCCCCCCCCCACCTTCAGTGAGATGACAGGGCCTTCAAATCTGTTTCTGCTCATAACTGATCAGAAACCTATGTTTGAAGTAGCAGCAGTGACTGGGCCTTGGGGACAAAAAGTGGAAGTTCTGTGTTCTTTTAAAGCCTGGGATAAAACCGGACT
>NW_004949109.1:1177580-1187852 GCF_000317375.1 Microtus ochrogaster | reverse complement strand
CGTTCATGTGCTCTGAACCACAGTGTGTGCTATTAGGAGGGAAATAAAGCAAATAGAGTGTTTGCAGATACACAGCGAAGGCTCCTGCATAGCAGTGAAAACGCATAAGATCAGTCGTCAAAGCAAATGAGAGCGTATTAGATTACTGAAGCGACTTCTTTCCTATAATCAGACGGATTAAAAGGGGTAGGAATTAGAACTCCAGATAGAACCAAATGAGGGAAATATCAAAGGAACTGGAGCAAGAATAGCAAACAAGCAAACGAGGGTAGTTTTAAAGACATCGAGAGGAGAAAAAGAAACACGTCAGCACGCCTATTGAGAGACAACACTAGTATTTTTTTTTAAACAGAAGTGGGAGAGATGTCTTGAGAAACGAAATGATTTCTTTGTCTTGTGTGCAAAGCAGGGTAAGTGGGGACAGATGCCAAAGGCAGGCACGTTTCCCAAGGGAGGAAGAACTCGAGAAGAAAATTGGTTTCCTGCCAGAACAGGTGGTGTGTTGATGTGTGCACATCTGACAGGCAGGATTCAGGAGCCTTCCAAGGGTCTGACCCGGCCAGTTTGAGGTTGTCATTGAGACTTCAGGGAAAGGCAGCACCGCAGCACTTCAGCGATACGGTTTCAGATGGCTTTGGACACACGAGACCCGGAGGGGCGGAGGAGGAAAGCAATTATCATCCCGCTCTCGAAGAGGGCAGGGTTGGAGCTGAGCTGAATGCGGTCATAGCTCATGACTTGATATTCATAACCAGGCGGTACAGGAAGAGAGCCAACTGTCTGGTTAACTCCAGGTGCAGGCAGCTATCCGCTCACTATACTCTGTGGGACCTGACTGCAGTTTTTCCCCTTCTTCTGTTTCCTGAGTGGGTGTCCCAGCAGTTGTCGTGGTTAATAAGTGGGAGGATGGGTCCGAGTCTGAGACTGGGAAAGACTATGGGGAAGGAGGATAGAAAACTAAAATGGAAGGTTGTCTTAGCATTGAGAACCTCCTTTTATTGGAAATTCTGGCTTTTTGTGAGACCCGGAAATGGCATACTAACCCAATTCAAAAAAATGATATTCTAGGTGTGTGTGTGTGTGTGTACATGTGTGCATACACACATGCTTTTGTTGCTATGTGCGCCCTATGGAGACCTGAGGTCAGTGTTAACTGTCTTCTTCTATCTTCACTATATTTTTTGAGACAGAGTCTCCATCCAAACCTGGAACTCACTGCTTTAGCTAGACTGTCCCACAAGCTCCGAGGATCTCTCGCCTCTGTCTCCCCGGTGCTGGAATTACAGACACGCAGTACCATGCTCAGCTTTTACATGGGTGATGGGGAATGAACTCAAGCCCTCACATGTGTGCAGCAAGCACACGACTGAACCATCTCCTCAACTCCTGCTTGTCTTTTAATCCCCATCCTACTTTGTGCATGCGGTAAGAAAGGCCACGCTCCATGGTACTGGGGCACTGAGCCATCTGATGACTTGGTCCTCAGCTATAAAATCAGGGACCTGTATATGTCACAAACACTGTTGTGTATCTACCAGCCTGGTTCTTTTTCCCTCTGGGGAACAACCGAAAGCCTCGTTTTCTGTTCTCCCTTTGCATCTACGTAAAGTACTGCCCAGTGAAAAGCGAGCAGAAGCGGCCATGCCATTGCTGCAATGGATCCTCAAACTGTCCATGTGACGCTCCATGCTCTCTCTCCTTTCAGTGTCTGCCAGTCATAACACGGACTGTGATACTAACAAGGAATAAATAAATTGTTTATTATGTGATAGCAATGAGATGTACAGAGCATTCGTTACAGAAGTCAGGCAATTCCGAAACTATTTTAAACTAGTAATCACTTGGCTGAAAACCAACTGGGGGTTACTGTCAAGATAAAAGAAATCCTCATGCATGGAGAGTATTGGAATCATATCTGGTGGGTAATAAGTTCTCATGTATTATCTCAAGCCTCATACGGTCAGAGAAGATCATTGACAGCACTCATGAGCCCCACTTAGTCTCTGGACTAGAAGCAGCACTGTTTTCATCTTCTTGGCATATCTGAGAATGGACTAGGTCACTCATGCTTCCTAGTTACTATGGGGCTCTATGATATGCTTAAGATTAAGCAAAACACTGTGCCTGAATGGTTGGAAACCCTCAGGGACCTCTAACAGCCAGATATTTGAGCAGTCAGTATATGCCTTTGCATAGGGGCCCAAGATTCGGTATATTTAAATAATACTCAAGCTGGGAGGTTTATAAATAACATCTACAAAGGATATAGCATAATGCCTAGGATATTCTGTTTCTATTTTTAACTGTGTATAATGTGTGTCTTTATGTGGGTATGTGTTCTATATTTTTAACTGTGTATAATGTGTGTCTTTATGTGGGTATGTGCTCTATATTTTTAACTGTGTATAATGTGTGTCTTTATGTGGGTATGTGCTCTATAGATTCCCTTAGAGGCCAAAGGTAGTGAATTCCCTTGGAGTTGTAGTCACTGTGAAACCCCTGACGTGGGTGTTAGGAACTGAACTCAAACCCTCTGCAAGAGTAGTTCACGTTCTTAATCTCTGAGCCATCTCTCCAACCCCATTCCTAGGCTACTTCCAAGTACTACTTCCATGTTTAACCAGTGGGGACAATGGGAATAATAACAAAAAGTATATAAATTATCACATTGATTTTGTATATCTCTTTTCTTTTGAGATCTTGAAGATTTTATTTTTATGTTGGATGAATTGGGACATTTATTTTATAAATTTGTTGGATAATTTTACATATGAGTATATTGTATTTACATTAGTCTTACCCTTTAGACTTCCCCCTCCAACTACACCTCCCTCCATCTTGGATTTATGACCTCTTCTATAATTCTTGTTGTTACACACATACATATTCACACACACACACACACACACACACACACACACACACGTAAACATACTTAGCCCATCTAGTGTTGTTCACGTATCATTGCATTTGAGGATGACCCCGGGATTGGAGGATTTACCCGAGGTCTCATGGGATGCTACTTTGCACCATGAGGCAGCTATGGCCTTCCCGTTACATAATACCAGCTTCCCTAACAATTCATCTACCTTCTACCCACTGCAGCCAATTTCTTATCCATGGGCTTGCTTGACATAATAAGGCTAATTGGCCCCAGGACTCTTTAAAACATCTTTTACCTATTTGCAAACTTCATCGTAGTACATTATTGGATATTGTGCACACTGAGATCTCAGAAATGATGAGGCAGTAGGAGGTCATTTCTTGAAAGGAACATTAGTCTCAGCTCCGAAATTCCTCTTACTTCAATAGGCTCAGGCCAGTAGATAAAGACCTTAATGTTCCTTTAATGTGGAGACAAGAAAAGCTGGCTGTGTTCAGGTTTGGCAAATGCTATCTGGCTATTTGTCAAGCACACTATGTGGCTGCCAACTGCTCCTCAGATGTGTTCTGCCAAATGCTTCCCCCTTCACCTTGACTATGTTGGCGTTTCAAAGTGTGTCTGAATTTCTAATGTATTCACGCTCAGTAAATCACAGTTGTAGCGTTTGTCTTGGTCAACCCTTTCAGGTTCTCAATTCTGTGTCTTTGACCAAGGAAACCTGAAGAGGTTGATACAACCACCTCCTCAAGCAGAAACCCAAGTAACCAGTTGTGTGAGTCAGAGAAGCAGTGCAGGTCCCTCTCTTAGGATTTAAAATGTTCCCCTCCACCGTCACTGTTAATTCTCGAGGGGGAGGAAAAGGGCATTTCCAATCTGAATTGATGCCAGCTTAAAACAGACACAGCCCTAAAGATTCTGGATGGAAGAGACTTGGGACCAGCAACCTGACTGGAAGGGAGTGGTAGAGGGGCCTGTCCGGGACCCAGTTACAATGTCACTCCAGATAAGACTGAGAAATACCAACTGCACAGATCAAAGGGAGGTCAATGGAAAAGCAGGGTTGGCATGGGAAGGGGCATAACCTAATGGGATGGGGTTCCAGAAGACATCCCTCACGACTTCTTTCCTGCTGCCACCACCAAACTTTAGAGCTAGTGTGTTGGCAGGCTGAATTTCCCAGAAGCCACCAGGAACTACTAAAATACTAGCTGAACAAGAGTAACAATTCAAGACAAATATTAGTTGAAAGGGTGTGGACGCTGAGCCTGCCAGACTCTGCAGGCTGGATAAACAACCAGCATGTTTTGTTGTAATTCAGGTCTCCCACCACACTCCCACACTCAAAACATTTATGATGCTTGCATTCTTAACAAAGATGCCAGAGCATCTTGTGGGTGTGGAGAGAGGATACCCACTTGGCAAATATTCCTAAGAAGGCTTATTTCCTATACAGACAGGTTGAAAATCCCAATAGATTTATTTGGAATATCTAGCATGGGACAGAATGATCTTACCCCCAAGAAATCAAGATAGCCTTGGGCTTCTATAAAAATAAATAACTTTAAAGGTCTTTGTACACTTAAAAAACTACTTTTTATTTATTTCTTTGGAAATAGATCCCTTTTTTCATACAACACATCCTGATTATGGTTTCCCCTCCTTCTACTCCTCAGAGTTCCTCTCCTTCCCTCTGAATCCACTCCCTTTCTGTCTCTCATTAAGAAACATGAGACTTCTAAAAGATAACAGTCAAACACAGCAAGATTAAACATAATACGATGAAGCAAAAACCTTCACTTCAAAGTTGGATATGGCATCCCAACAGGAGGAAAAGAGTCACAAGAGCAAGCACAAGAGTCAGAGACTCACTCATTCTCACAGCTAGGAGTTCCATAAACATTTATTGATGGGGAGAAAACTGGTGGCAGAAAGGAAGGCAGGGCAGGGATGAATAGTTATCATAAATATAAAGTTAAATTAACGATAGATATGCATTAACTGTCATATGAAGCTCATCACTTTATGCTAATAAAAAGCTATATCTTGAAAGAAAAAGAAAACCCAACCAGACAGGCCTATGTACTGGCAGAGCAGAGAGATGGCCAGTAGGGTCTGGGGCACTAAACAAAGAGGCCAAGGAGGAGACCAGCAGCCAAGGGGGCAGCTGATTCCGAAGCCTTGAGAAGTCCCAGTGGGAAGGATGGGTTTGACTGGGAGTATGAGACTTTGGAGACTGCATGTAACCTAATTTAAGCCCCATTCCACGGATGCTGCAAATGTGCCTACCTGTGGATTTCCCCTGACCACAGCACACATTTGGAGAGAGGCCCGAAAGAAGCTCCAGTGGTGAACTCTTGGGTTGGGAAACTTAGGATGTGGGATTCTGCACTTTCTATCGTGTCTCTTGATGAAGTGTTTAAATGTCAAAGTAGAAAGTTCTCATGATTTGCTGTTGGTTTTGTTTCCTGCTATTCTGTATGAGGAGTAAGGCATAACCCTGATGGTATGCTTCTTGTTGACGTTTATTCAATTAATTATTGCCATTTGTATTTACATTTTGAGGATACCATGTAGACTCTGAGTCAGGATTCCAGGTGCCATTTCACTGGGCCCTGCGTTCAAGGTCCCATAAGGTCTCCTAGGCTATAGTCTGACCTGGAGGCTTGACTAGGGAAGACTCTGTTTTCAGGGTTACTCGAGTTATTGGCAAAATCATCTCTTTTCCTCTACGACTTGTTAGCTCTCAGTTGCAGGACACCCTCAGTCCCCAAAGGTTTCCTCATTACCTTGCCACATAGGCCAATGGGCTAGCAATATAGTCTTTAACACAATATATTTCAGCCATGATTATATTTTTACTGCATTTCATTAAGTTAGGAAAAGATCATGGGTTCCATCATTTTCAAGAGAAGAGGGTCACTCCAGCTTGTGAACTTCAGGTGTCAGAAGTCACAGGGTCATCCTAGAGCCATTGATCTCGTTAAAAAGAATAAATGGTACTGGACTTAGGAAATCACAGCATACTAATATATAACTGCTGATAAAGAAATTCTTCAAACATTTTCCTATTTCATAAACTCATTTGTTCTCCCTAGTCATCTTGTGGGGAGAATTAGGGGAACATTTTTTCTTTTTTTTTTTCTTTTTTTATTTTATTGAGAAAAGGAAAAAAAAGTTTCAGCCTCCTCCCAGCCTCCCATCTCCCTCCCCCTCCTCCCACCCTTCCTCTCCTCCCCCCCACTCCTCTCCCCCTCCCTCTCCAGTCCAAAGAGCAGTCAGGGTTCCCTGCCCTGTAGGGGAACATTTTTAAATATTAGTTTAAAAGTAGTTTTCTTAAGCCCATGGCCAGATGGTTTTAGTACAGAATTCTACCAGACTTTTAAAGAAGATTTAACGCCAGTACTCCTCAAATTATGTCACAAAATAGAAACAGAACAAGCATTGCCAAATTCATTTTATGAAGCCACAGTTATGCGGACACTCAAACCACATGAAGACTCAACAAAGAAAGAGAATTACATACCAGTCCCCCTCATGAACATAGATGTAAAATTACTCAATATACATATACTAACACTCAGGAGGCAAATGCAGAAAGATCACTAGTTCAAGGCCATCTCCCTATGACAAAGAAACAAACGACAAAACCCACAGCCTGACACTGTGCCATCGACGAGGCCATTTCAGTCCTCAGAAAAGGAGTTGACCTCTTTGGACAATGTGACGACTAACTCTGGGATTGTCAACTTGACAGGATATAGAAGCAACCAGGAGGCAAATCTCTGGGCCTGTCTGTAAAGGGGATGATGAGATGGGGTTAACTAAGGAGGGAAACCTACCTTGAATGCTGGCAGCAACAATCCCTATGCTGCAATCCGGGACTGAATAAGAAGGATGTCCAAGCCTCCCTGTTTCTGTGACTGTGGATACTGTATGCTCTTGCCACATCCCCACCATGACGGGCTGGGCCCTCCGATCTTGAACCAAGACAAACCCTTTCCACTTCCTTAAGCTGCTCTAGTCAGCTATTCTATCACAGCAGTAAGAAGTGTGGCAAATGCTGACAAACAGGAACAATTCACCAAACAACATGGCTGCAATATTTGCTTATTATAGGTTTGAGATGCTTGCCTTGAAATTTGATACGTACATGAAAGATCAAGATCTGAAAGAATGTCCTCCAACCTCTGATGGGGGTCGCTTGGGAGTAAAATTAAGGTGACCTTAGGTTTCTGCCCTATATTCTCTGGTGCCATTTGATGTGTGTAATTTGTAATGAGGTTTTTTTTATGATATGAAAAAGTAAATTTTGAGATGATGGAAAATGCATGTTTTATAACAAGGCTCTAAGAAGTGGGTTTAGAAAGTGTCAAAGATCTTCGATGTAGGAAAGGAAGTTTTCAGAATCAATACAGGTTTTGAATATGGAGTGGGCTGGAAAAATGGCCTGACTTTGGAATAAGAGAATGGAAGAACCCTTAGTTTGGAACACGTAGCCTTCCGAGTTCCCACTGAATTTTTTTGGGTCCCCTTTCAATAACTAACTGGCTGGGTGACAACCGTTCATGCAGAACAAAGTCCAGACCTCCACACCCACCATGAAAGGCTCTCCTCAGCAAAGACTTAAGTCCCCATTCCACAGACCCAGCCTGTGCTTTTCAAGGCTCCAAAGATCTGCCATTCAACGTTTTCCCCTTCTGTCCTTCAACTCGGAAACATTCCTCTCTGTGGAGTTTCGTAAACTCCCACTGCCCGACACCAGGTGCAAATTGAAAAAATCCCACTGGCCGGTCCCGCACAGGGAGGCCTACTGTTCTCCCAACAGAGCCCCTTTTCAGGCCCGAGTCCTGATCACAGCCCCTGGCACACAAGTCAGGGGCTTCGCTTTCATCCACAAGAGCAGCTCTGAAAATCGGCGGCAGCTGTCCCCCACCCAGACCCTGCCTAGGGGCTCAAAAGGAGCAGTCTATGCAAACCTGGGCGTTTGCCAGAGAGGGAGGCTGCAGGGATTCTCCGCAGATCGTAACCCTGAAATGTACCACAGTCTCGGCTCAGTTGGGCCGGTTTCCACACACCGGAAGAGTCTGTGTGGTCGCTATCATCATTTGGCAAATACCTAAAAGTATGTGGCTTCCCTCTGTTTGAAACAGGGGCTTTGGAGTGGTAGACTTGCTGGTTGGAAACACTCCAATCTATGGATTCAATAGATATCAACCTTCCTAACGCTACGGCCCTTTTAACACAGTTCCTATGTCATGGTGAGACCCCAAAATAAAATTATTTTCATTGCTACTTCATAACTAATTTTGCTACTGTTAGGAATCGTAATATACGTATTTTTGGAGAGAGGTTTGCCAAAGGGGTCGAGACCCACATGTTGAGAACTACTGCATAGGTCACGATCTCAGCTCTGAGTTGGAAGCTCTGGTTGATTCAAACAGGAATTCAATTCTGGTTTTAGGTCAGTGCTCCATAGAGCTTGAGCAATCATCCAATTGAATTCCATTTTACAAGCATTTATTGGGCATCTACTTTGTAATTTTACTTGCCATGGGCAATCCAAACACTCCTCATTGATTGAATTGGACAATCAGGATTGGGTTTCTACATTCACTTCCAATTTCAATTTAAATGCTTCATCCTCTGCTAATGAGGGTGAGGATATCAAGCTATTACAGCCCTAATGTTGGCGCTTTCTTGGTCCAAATTGATTTGTCCCTATGGACTCAGATAATAGGCATGGCATCCAAACTTTACATCTAAGTCACAGTGACAGGGGCCCTTCGGAAGGGTCTCTGGAATTGTTACCAGCCTTGATATAACAGTTCAAAAGAAGCAGTTCAAGTGACATCTTGTAAGAAAGATACCAAATGTCTGATTATAAATGCCACATAACTCTCCTGCTAGGTGCATGCACCAGGACCTTACAGGAGACAGGTGATCCACTCCAATTTGGTAATTTGGAAAACAAATTACCTGCTATTTTTAAAGGTGTGTCCAATGTTTCGGAAATAAAAAGGGGCAGTGTGGTGGCTAGTTATATCTGAGCACTGCCACTATACCAAGAAGTACAGAAAGATAAAAGAAAAAAAGGAAAGAGGGTAGTAACAGGTACAGGGGTGCCTCAAAGGTAAGAACTACGGATTCTGGTAGACAGACTCAGCTGACCCACCCCCACCCCAAAGCAATCTCACAGGGAGGAAGCTTGGACAGATTTGTTTCAACGTCCTCCTGCTCCCTAGTTTCTCGCTGGTGTCACCCATTAGCTAAATATCTCCGGAAGCTTGAAGAGAGAAAGCCGTGAGTGCTCCAGGACAGAGAACAAAGAAAGGTCAAGCCAGCCTGGTGGGCAGGGACAAGAAGACCGAGCATCAAGGTTTTGTGAGTGCAGCCAGGACATAAGGGAAGGTATAACAAATGAATTCTTTCTCAGATGCTACATGCAAACATAAAATTAGGAGGTTGAGGCTCGAACTAGTCTATGAACAGAAAGAAGTCTGATCTAGGTAGAAGTGGTAGGCACTGTGGACCAAAGAGATCCAGGATAAAAAGACGTGTGGCCAGAGTTTGGGCGTAAATAGTTACGGTTAAGACAAATGCCTGAAAGGGCACAGTGTGCAAGGCTGTGGAGTTCTGCATATGCCAGGCTGTGACACTTAATTTTTTTATGTACTTAATAGGGATTGGTATCATAAGATCCACATGCTAGAAAGTTTTTTTAGCTGTATGGGATTAGAGGTGCTCTGAGCTCCAAAGCTTTTTATAGAAACAGGTTAAGGTAAACAGATATAGATACGGTAGTCAAAATAAACAAAAGAATCCCTTCTGGTCCTGATGATCCCAAGAATGTGGGTTTTATAACCACTGAGAGGAGTAAGTCCATTCGTCTTCCTTCATAACCCAAACAATGAGTAGGCTCCATCACCTTCCCGGCTAGATTGTTGTCTGAGTTTATCTGGGGTGCTATAACAGAATAGCTGGAGCTAAGGAATTTATAATGAGATGTTTACTTTGTTCCTAGTTCTAAAACCCTGAGAAGTTAAAGAGCCTCCTCTATCTAGTATGAATCTCTTCTGCGTATAACATGGAGGGCGGTGCCTCATGGTGAAAACACGGGTGACCGTCACCAGCTATGCACGGCTCTGAGGATGGCAAAGAAGCTGACCTGCTTCACCACCTGCTCCTCAGGACACTGAAATCAATCTCCCAAGTAAGATAATCATCCCTTCTCAAGGCCCCCGTTCCCAACATTGCTATACTGAGGAACTGGAGTTTAATACAAGTTTTTATGGGGATGAACCACACCCAAACCACAGCAATAGCTCTGTCACAGAATTTATGGCTACTCTTCTTGTGGAATCTCCCTTGTCTCGCCCCACCCCTACCCC
>NW_004949109.1:1160330-1177480 GCF_000317375.1 Microtus ochrogaster | reverse complement strand
TCCACCCCACCCCTGCACGCCTGTGCCATTCTAAATAGCTGCCACACCACTTCACACTCAATTACAAACACACTGTAATTTTCTCTGGGTTTGTTGTTAATTTTGATTAATTGCATCGCAGCCTCCTTGAATGTGCCATGCCTGTTCCTGCTATGCTATGCGCTCCTCGCCCCCACGTTCAGTGCTAGGAAGACTCCGAACACAGTCAGGATTGGCTTTCTCAGGAGCACGTGACCATTCTCTACCCAGGAAACAATTGACTATTTGGTAGGAGAGTTTCTCTGCGACTCACAGAAGTCTTTTAAGTGTCCGTATGCTTTCTGTGCCCTGGGCAAGTATTTATTTCATCATATAAAAATGTGGTTTCGAGCACCTCCAAGGTGAAGGACCTACTTTATATCATTAATCAAATATCCTAAGTCAGAGGCCAAAACCTCAGAAAAATCTGTTCTAATACATTAGTGGCTGCATTGCCCCTTTGCAAATATTAGTTCCAATTTTGTGGAGAGCTTCAAAGCCTAGGCAAAGACGTAATACTGTAGGAGGCTTCAAGGAGAGGTATTTTGGGTTAGTGAAGTCCTTTAGCAAATGTTACCTTATACTAACTGCAACATGTCAGGGTTCTGGAAGCCTGAGTTTGGGGGTACAAAATTCTATCCTTCTTTTACAGCCTTGCACAAGAGTGGGAACTGTCTGAGAGAGTCCGCGGAGCCTGGCAGTCATCCCAAATTCAGTGTTTTTTGTGCACCTGGGGTTTTGTTAAGCCTGAAAGCCCATCACAAGTCTACTGAGTCTCGACCTCTGGACCAGATCCTGTGGCATTCTATTCCTAACACTCTTTTGAAATCACATATGATGCTAAGAAGCACTGATGCACCCTTTCGGACCACAATTGGTTTAATCTTGATAATATATATGCCTGTTTTGTTTTTTGAAATAGGACCTGACTAGGTAGCCCAGGCTAACCTCCAAGTTATTGTCCTCCTTAACCTCTGACTTCTGGGATAACCCACATCTCGCTCCACCACCATTTTCATTAGCTTTGGAAGTTCTTAGAACACAGCCATATACAGATACATATGTTTTCAAAGAGTGGCCTGCCTTCAGGAACACAAGAGATTCTTATTCACAGTTATGTATATCCCACAGCTCTGAGAGGTTCCTGTATATTACCATATTCCAACTCCCACCCCTAGAATCTAACCAGCAATTCTGACTATCACATCACTGATGCCATGGCACTTAGCATAGTGTCATTTCCCATGAATTCCATTAGTCGAGCAGACACAGAACACGTCCAGGGTGAAGCTGAAGGGACTCAGAACTCATCTCTCACTGAAGAGAAGGGTGAGGCACTTCTAGTCACCTTTAGTCTTTCACCAAGCACCTGCCAAAGCCTAGAAAAAGCAGGTTGGGTACAAGCCTTTAATTGGCTCTGTGGTTCTTTCAAAGAATCAAAGGAGCCAGTCATGTAAAGAATTCAAAAAACATAGAAAAAGGTGTAAGGTAGAGAAAGAAAGCTCCAAGTGCCTGTGACCTTACACCTGGTGCCCAAGTAACTTGGTCACAGAGCTTCCTATACACACTATTGTGGTCTTTAATAGAATCCTCCCTCAGAAGGTAGCTGACCTGCCAACGGTGGTGGGTGAAATGACTGGAATCTCTATCAGCCTCAGGACAGAGTCAGAGACTGGAGCTGAAAACATTAGAAAACCCCTAGCTACTGGGAGGTGGTGGTGCATGCCTTTAATCCCACCACTCAAGGGGCAGAGGCAAGTGGATCTCTGTGAGTTCAAGGCCAGCCTGGACTACTGAGTGAGATCCAGGACAGGATCCAAAACTATACAGAGAAGCCTTGTCTTGAAACACCAAAAAAAAAAATAAAATAAAATAAAAAAACCCTATGCAAAGTAGGTTTCCCATGACCCAGCAGACGGCCCTACACCCATGGGTAGCACTGGTTGGACTTAGTGACCTAAGCCTAAATAATAAATAAAACTCTAGAAGGTGGACATGAGGTTAGGAGACGTGGTGAGGAGGTTTTAGAGGAGTTAGAGGGTAAAGCTGAGGGGTGGAAATCATTGGGACATGCTGTAGCTCCGCAGGAAATAAAAACAAAACGTTTATAAAAGGAAAGAAGTCTTGGGAAAGAGTTCCAGGAAGTTTAGCCCCCAAATCTTTCATTCTAGGGCTGCTTCTCATTTGCTTTGTTGGAATTTGCAGTTGTTCTGGATGTCATGTGATTGGAAATCTCAGTACTGTCTTCACCCCTCTGTGTCTATGTCTCCCTGTCATGTATTTCCTATTTCCCCTCCCCATCTCGTCTATCTGTGCCCCTTACACACACAAACATACAAACATACAAACTATCTAGCTATGTGCCCCTCTCACACACACATACACGCGCACAGGCGCGCGCACACACACACACACAGAGGGGGGGGGCTATCTTATCAAAGAAGTCTTGACTTAAACATGTGTTTAAGTCATCTGGCCTTTTCAGCACCTACGTGATTCCATGCCTGAGCAAAGTGCATACCCTAGCAAGCAGACGCAGAATGAACCAAGCTGGTTAAGTCTTAGGTAGACAGAAATAAAGACTTTACTTGGTCAACACATAAACCAAATAAGCAGTCCTTGTAAGGCTTAGTTAAAATGGTATTTCAGCTAAAAAGCCCTTTTGTTGAGCTGGAAAATTCTTGGCTAATGGGGTCGGAGTCATAAAGTGCTTTATGAGTCATGAGAAGGTCAAAGATCACCTTTTAACTTTCAAACTGGCCCTGGCTACTTACTATTATGGTAGCTTTTCTTCCCTCCCCTCTCCCCCTCCCTCCCCACCAGACACATCATCTATGTCTACTTTACAGTATATCTGTAATGAATTTGGATTCAGTTCAAGGAATACACAGGAGGACTTCAGCTCCCAGAGCAAGCTGCTCTGTAGGAGGGACAGAGAAAAGAAAATACCCGGGGGCGGTTCTGTATTTCCAAAAGATTAAAAATAATTAAACAATAAGATATTCAACTTGGATTGTTGAAGACAGTGATTAATGGCTCTTCTCCCTCTAAGGGTGCCCTCCCCTGAGCTAACCCGACCCAACACCATTTCAAAGGAGCTGTTGGTTAACACTTTGTTTCATTTCTTGTATTCAAGTAAATCGGGGTTGTTATGGCCCTGTCATTCATACCAGCCAGCTGCCTCCCTCGCTCCTCTCTTGGAATAATTGAGAGAGAAAGGAAGGAGGCGTTTTCAAAGGCAGTGGTGCTTAGCTGAGTAATTACTCGTCTAGCCAAGTCAACAGAGCGGGGAGGGTATAGTGCTGTTAAAGATGGAGGTCAGAGCATGCATGTCTCTTACCTGCAGTACAGGTCATCATATCCACTGCACACTGGTACCCAGTGAATGCGGGCTGAGTGATGGGGAAATTATGAAGACCATGCCTTTCGTTCATTTGTAAAAGTGAAAACGTGATTTATTTTCATGGCAACACAAACCAAAGCTAAACATACGAGGTTGCTGTTACTATTACCGGAGCAGACTTCAGACTTCAGATTCTCCTTCAGCATCATTTTGAACACCTACAGCATGCCAGGCTCTCAGTTCCGCCTTGCAGGGCATTACAACAGAGTTGACTCTAGTGGCAGTTGTGGCTGCACATTAGAAATGCATTTCTCCATCACCTGGTACACTGCCATTTTGTCCCTGTTGTCCCATCAAGACTCTCAGTTGAGTGAGCCACTCAGACAGTTGAGTGGCTAATAAAACAACAGCCACACCCAGGCCCTTCAGCTTTAATGGAGCAGTGCCCTGGCACTGCCTGCTGAAGACATGGTACGTTACCTTGGTTGTTTAATTGAAACTGTAGACATATAACAAAAGCACGGCTTTTATTCCCATCCTTGTGGTCAGGGAGAGAGCCTTCTGCAATGGAAATTCTCCAGATTAATTTATACAAGAAGGATTTCCTAAAACATATGGTCATCCAGAAGGAAGGCAAACTCATTTCCCTAAGTCTGTAGATTAGATTTGAAATAAACCTTGGCCTTTGAACTATGTTGAGCTTAACATTAAATTTAGAAACTTTTCCTGTACAGTCTTGTTGATTTCTACAAAGGAGTTTATCAACTTCCAGACTTGATTTTGTAGGGCAAATAAACCATAGAGTAAAACTATATGTCTCACTCTGTGGTCTTATCAGTGGATCCATTAAAAAAAAATAAGAGTTCATTCTTAATCAAATCACCTTGACAACATTTCCTTTATTCTCCTAAACTAGAAGTTTCTCAAATTGGCAATAGTGCTACAGTGATTTCCCATCTGAATTTTAAACAGGTAGAAATGAATATATAAATATATATACATACACACATATACATACATACACACACATATATACACACATATATACATACACACATATATACACATATATTATACATATAATATATATATACAAGCATATGTATATATATTTAGAGAGAGGTAGGAAAGAAAGAGAAACTTCTTTTAAGTTGCTATCAATGCTAAATGTAGTTTCTGTGTGAATTGGACCTGGGCCTCTAAGTATCCCTTTTTGGAATGATCCTCCATACTGTACAGACTGAAGTCTCCATCCTTATATGAGGAAGACGAGCCTATAGTTCAAGGAATGATCTCTGAAACCACAGAAATGATCTTCTCCATTGATGAAGGTGAAGATCCTATGGGGAATAATCTCTTAGCTAGCCCCAGAGGCATTGGGTTGAGTATCTCTGGAGAGTACTGCCATTAATAAAACAAACTACATAACTGCAAACGTGGACCAAACTGCTATAAAGATGCTCTTTGTCTGTATACCTAGTACCTGTTTGTTGGCCCTCACTGCTGCTTACCCAAGTTTTGAAACAGAGCTAGGGCATCAATGAGGGGAAATTGGCAGCTTCTCCAACAAACAAGCTAAAACTACAATGACTGGATGCAATCAATGTCCATTCCCCATCTTGTCTCCGAGGCCTGGTGACTCCTGCAAAGCTCTCCTCCATATGATGACTCAGGAATTCGGGGTCATTACAGTTTGTGCCCTTAGTATCCCCAGCACATGGCCTCCTTATCTACATAGAATGAAAAGAAAGAGCCAAGAAATATGCCTAGGTAAGTCGATGGCAGACTAGATGTAGCCAGGCAATCTAATTGCTTCCGTTCCATTGGCCAGCACAAGCACAGATCTACAATCTAATAGCATGGAAAGCTTAGAAGAAAAAAGTCAAAGTTCCAGGGTTTCTAGAAAGAGCAACAAGACTGGGGATACCTCCTTCCACACTACCAAGAGGCTTGTGCCTTATGATAGGAGACCCCTGGATGGAAGGGAAAGGTTTAAATGTATTTTCCAAGTCAGGGTCTCTCACAGAACCTGGAATTCATCAATTAGGCAAAACAAAATAGCCAACAAGTAGCAGAGACCTTCTTGTTACTCGCTCCCTGGAGCTACAGCTAAAGGAACACATCACACTAGCCCCAGTAGGCAGATCCATCCTGTGCAATGCTTCCTGTGCTAGGACCAGAAAAGAGGAGACATGGGGTGGCTTAGTGGCTAGAGGAGAGCATTCAGAAGTCACGGGGCCTCAACTGTTCATCAGACAGGGCTGCTATTCATGAGATAGGTGGAGCTGGGTAAAATACGCAATTTTATTGCAAGATAGATTTATCTGTGAAACGAAGATGAGAATGTCTATTTTACAGTAGGTTTATGTAAGATTAAAATATTTGAAGCACCCATGTGTTTTGGAGACTGAAAGAGAATAGTGAGGATATTTGGAGGGACCAAAGCTCTTTGGTGGGAGGTACTAGAAATGTATGTGATCTGTGAGGGGGCTTAGGAAACCACCCCAAACCTGGAGCCAGAATCCCTAAGATTTTAAGTGACAAAGACCTGTGAGATGTCAAACTATTATAGATATAAACAAATATTTCATGACCTCAAGGAGGGAGAAAACTGAACCACAGAGAGGCTGCAATAAAAGACAGAGTCTATTGGGGAAGTCCGAGTGCCTCTCTGCTTCCTTAACTCTATTTCCTCCTATAGATTTGGGTCATTTTTTTTCCTCCCGGCAACTGACATTCTTTACTTGATCATTGCACAAAATGACCATTACTAGTGTTTTCATCTCCTTTACAGAGGAAGTCATACAAAATGTCGTTCGATTTTAAATTTCCAGGAATGAGCCTGATTGACCCAGTTGGTGATGTCATTCCTGGTCCATTTGACCAGTCAGGCAGGTTCATGTTACAGGAATATGATTTCTGTAATCTTTGGGACGGGGAATGCGATGGTTCTCAAAACAAGAAAGAGCTTTGGTGGACCCCTTCTTCAGGAGTTTGATCTCCTATCGTCTTCTGACATCTTGTTGTTTTGTTGACACAGGGTCTCACAACATATCCCCAACCAGTGTGTTGGTCTCAAACACACCATGTAGCCCAGGCTGGCCTTAAACATGGGATCTTCTTGACTTTATCTCTCACTTGTATAATTACAAACATATACCACCATGCCCACCAAAGACAGCTTTTGTATGGTCATTTTATTACCATATGTTTTAGTCATTCAAATGCTCATAACATTTCTCCCTAATTAATTAGGTTCTAAAATAAGTTAAAGGTAAGGGCTGTGGGCTGCATTTTCTTCCTGTTCCACAATGTTAGTAAAGTGGTGTATTCCAGATGGAAGATATTTATGAAATGAGTGAACCAATGCTTGAGCCCAGGGGACTGGCTCTTGCCAACTCAGTGACCTCAAAGGCCTATTGTGATACTTGCGCATCCCTGGCTTCTGCAAAGAAGGCAGTTGAGTCATGAAAAGATGATGCAGAAGGAATCTGATGCTTCACAGCTGGTTTATTTTCAGCCCTCCGCTGACTTGTTACCAACTGCAAATCCCTTGCCTCTCGGCCTTTAGCGCTCAGTTTCTCTGAGTGCTTGGATCCTCACTTGTATTTTTACCATTCATACTCGACACAGGACCTCAGTGGAAACAGCAGAGGGTTTTTCATCTGCCGTCACCACTGTGCGTGCACATAAGAACCACACTTGCTGTGTACTCGTCACTGCACGTTTAATTCAATCCTCACTGCTCCTCATTGGTAATCATTCCTCTATCTAGCCTTGGTTTGGAAAGCACACTCACCCAAGCATTGTGTCTTCTGTGTACAGAGCCCTGTGTATATACATTGATGACGGGACCCAGTATTTCCCATCCAGAGATAAAGTAGACATAGACAGGCCGGCAAGCATTCAACCAAGACACTAAGGGAGCCACGATTCCCATATCTATGTTTCGGTATATAACATTTGGCAATTGAATAAACTTATTTTTAAAAATCCCCCTTTTCTTTTCTTTTTTCTTTTTTCCCCTCCCATTTTACTTCCTCTTTCCTTCCTTCCCCTCCTTTCTTTCTCCCTCCCTCCTCCTCATGTTTTCCTGACTTGCTTTATTCTCGCTGACAAGCATTAGGTTTGCAAAGGCTCTAGCAATGAGTGGGAGCTCTCTCCAGGTACACTAGAGAGCATGAACAATGAGACACAGCGGTGATCCTGAGTGCTCACAAAGCAGAGACACACACTGAATTCCACTCCCTCTCTCAGTGCAGCAAGTACCTAGACACTGTCAGTGACCACAAAGGGGAAAATTGTTCTGCCTATGGAAAAGAGTAACGGGCCTTTCTCCTAAGCCATTTCACAGATATGTCTACGAAAATACATAGAGCCAATGGTCCATTGTCAACTCTACTGGCCCCCAAAGAATTGGTAGGAGATGTCTTGAGAAACTCAAGATGATATTGTCAGGATCATGTGGAAGATGGGAATAAGCAGCAATCTTTGTCCTACAAATCTATGCAAAGATTTCTTCCTCCACTCCCTTTTCCAAATAGGACACTGAGAGAGACAAGAGACAAAAGCCAAGGGAAGCCTCTTGATGCAAATGGAAAGATGGCTGCTGGTATGAGAGACACGGAAGCATCTAGAGGGAGAGGTGGAGCAGCTTTGGGCTGCCAGCCTCAGTCTCCTGGTATGTAGAGGCACATGCTTTGGTCCAGAGGTTACTCGCAGGTCTCAGAAGACTGAAGGATTAGCAGGTTTTGTGAGAAAATTTTGCTCTGCTATTTAATCAGAGCTAAGAGTCACACAGCCCATGGGACTGAGCGGGCAGTCAGGACTGTTCTCTCACGTATCCTCTTAGAGGGCCTTTTAGAAAAGACATCACCATGTGTGCAAAGCAGGATGGGCTTCATCTGACTTCATTTTGGGTGGCACAGAACTTTATTGGTTTTTTTTTTCCATCTTGGGAAAATTTCAGTGATTACATTATGGTCAACCAAGGATGCTCACTCTCCTGTGCCCCTCCCACCTTTATAGAATGTTCAGTTCTCTTTATTGAATTCCACTCTTGCCGTTGCTTCTTCAGAGAGACACAGGTTCATTGTTCTGCCATTGTGTGTTCAGTCTCCGCCAGTTATGTGGGAAGGAATTACAAGTGTCTCAGAGATTTCTTTCATTCTTTTCCTTTCTAGGGCCATATAACATCATTCCGCAGAGGACCATTATCAGATTACAACAGGGACTTGACTAATGCCTCTAGATTTGGGTACCAAACCCACCAGGCTAGAGCTTGACAGTAGCCATGTGTGTCACAAGAGTTTGGGGCAAATTTAACTAAGGTAATTTAGGTCATAGGCCTATTAGAAGTAATCTGTAAGTGGTTTTCAAAAGAATTTTAGTAAGTTTTAAATGATTGCATTTATTAAGTTTAAGACCACAATACATTATATAGCTTCCCCCTAGTAATCCAGTGTAAATAAAGGCTTCTCAGGAAGACAAGGTAAACTTATTTCTTGTAGGTACCAAGACCGAAGTCCTTATCAACAGATGGTAAAGAACTTAGTTCGCATTTAAATGCCATTTATAACTTGCTTCATTCACACCTGCAACCCAACTTGCTAAGCTTTGGAAAATTAATGTTTCAAAAAAATGCTTAAAAATCTCATATCAATTCAGATGAAAGCAAAGGATATGGCCTTTCTCCCCACAGTGTTACCATTTTGACACAAAGGGTGTTCGACAGTCAGTGACTTACATTGGAAGCTTGTCCCCAGTATAAGCAATGTTCTGAGGTCTAGCTTTAGGGAAGTGACTGGATCTTGAAGGCACCCGAGTCTGTGAGGCCATCTACCGATAGATTCAAATGTTAAGTGAACCACTGGGGGTGTAGTGTAACCTTGGGGTCCAGAGGGCCATGCTGATGCTGCCTACAAGTCTTGCCTCTGCTAGAGACTGCACCACTCAGCTTAGGTCTATGAGCCGTTGAACTCTTTGGAATAGTTCTTTTCCCATTCTGGGTGACTGGTACTAGACAGGTGAGTTCTAAGGGTTTCTCTATAGCTTATAGGCTATGGGACCTCAGACAGGTCACCTCTTTCTATGCCTCCGTTCCCCCATCTGTCTATAAAAATACAAAAGTACTCCCTCATCGAGTTGTTGTATCGAGTGAGGTATGCCCAAAGTGCAGCATACTGTGCTCGGCATGCAGCATGAGCCTGGCCATCATTAGTGGCTGTCATAACAATCAGTGTGCAACAGGGAGAGAGCCCAGTCACAGTTGGGGAGTAATGA
The DNA here is from genome assembly GCF_000317375.1 of Microtus ochrogaster. Classification (NCBI taxonomy): domain Eukaryota; kingdom Metazoa; phylum Chordata; class Mammalia; order Rodentia; family Cricetidae; genus Microtus; species Microtus ochrogaster. Next base: position 1,167,837 of record NW_004949109.1, on the reverse strand, counting down.
TGAGAATCATGTATCTCCTCATTCTGACATGAAGCAGCTACTGATGTAAACAGCAGAGCATCTATCGGGCCTAAACTCCACCTTCTTGGGTTTCTTTGTACTTATATATAACTTAGTATATAGGGTTGGGTTAGACAGTGTCCCCATTCAAAACACAGTCTTCCAAGGCAGCTTGGACATCCAACAGTCCCCTATGAAAGCCTGTATCTGTTCCTCCTCTGAAGTGGCTCTTGTATCTGTCCCATCTGCTTCCTCACTTCTTCCACAGAGGAGTGATAGCTTCTCTGTCTCCCTCCCTGGCTAAGGCTCTTGCTCAAGCAGCAAAGACAGAAAATATCCAACAGACTCAAGAATGGGCTCTGAGAAACTCATATTCAAGAAATTTCCATCACCGTGATGTTTTATCTAGACCCAATATTTAAAGATTTGATATTTCCAGCAATAAGCAAGGAAAGCAAGCTTTTGTATTTAACCAGTGGCAGGGGGTGGGGTTAAGGGAAGGCTAAAAGTTCTGCCTTTGCAAGGCACATGAGGCTCCCTCCGAACAGCCTTTCCAGGCTCATTCACCTGCTGTAACTTCCCTTATGCAATCTATACAAATGGCATGGTCTTGCCTCCCAACCATCCTTCCAGCCTTAGTCACGCCTGTCTCAGGAATGGCCTGCCTTCATTCCCCTTTCCCTGGTAAAAAATATCCTCTTCTCAAATGCATCCTGCATGAACAGATCTACAGTCAGAGGGATCTGAGCGCCGTCTTTGTCACTTGCTGGTTCTATAACATTGGACCTTGGTTTTCAGCTTTCCTCTCACGTACAGCCCAAAGAGCTCACGTTGTTCCTCCCCTTCCATGGTTCTCTTTTGGGAAAGCTCTCATATGCTTTGGTCAATCAGTTTTCCCCAAACATTCCTGACTGAACCCCATGATTGTACAGCTCTACTTTCCTCTCCAGATTCGAATGGTCATTTTATTGTTGTTGCCGTTTCTCTGCCTCCTTCAGGCGGGGCATTTCTATACTGGCCAGACTGGCTTGAAACTCATGGTCATCCTGCCTCAGCCTCCTATGCTCCATCACATCCAGTTTGGGGGATTTTAAAGACAGAATGAGACTTGTGGAACTCTCTCTTCCAGGCATTGTACAACCACAACTGCAATTACCTACAGGAGGGCTCTCACAAGATGTAGCCCCTAAAGATTCTCTTACAAGTGGGAGGACAGGCTCAGGAGGACCTACAAGGAACTCCTGGCTCAGGAGGCAGCAGAGTAGTCACAGGAGGCCCAGCCTATATATCCACAGTTGATTGCTGGCAGGCACCGGCCTTTCCTTTGGTGCTGCAGCTACCTGGAAGTTGCCCATTGTCTAAGAGACAACCCTGATCCCATACTCCTATAACTAAGCCAGTCAAACACATTGCTCACCAAGGTAGAATTGGGTAGAATCATTTCTTTGGGCTGTCATTGGCAAGCTCTCTGGGTTAAGCAGACATTTTTCATGTCTCCACAGAAAAAAGTTAATGGGATACACACACATACACGAGAGAGGAGAGAGAGGAGAGAGAGAGAGAGAGAGAGAGAGAGAGAGAGAGAGAGAGAGAGAGCACTTTTCAATCCCTAAACCTTGGCCAAACTTTTAAATGGATTAAATTGGTGTTGACCCTCCCCCTTTTTGGCATTTCCTGAGGAATCTTCCACTGTTAATTGACTTTGAGTGCTCCTTATAGCCAAGAGCACTCCATGAAAACCAGAATGTTCCCTGGAAAGGAATGCTTCTGTCTGTAAGGTGTGGGAAAGGAGGGGTTGAGCACATTAGGGTGGTAGCCACCTTTTCAGGAAGCATCAATTACCAGGAAGGGGAATCCCTGCAACAGGTGCTACTGAAACACATACCTGCCGGAGCTGTGATGGGTGAGGAACTGAATCATACTTAAGAAGACAGCATGATATGACTGAGCACCTGCCATCGAGGTCTTTCCTAAGTGATGAAACACATTTCCCTGGACTTCTGGGGAAAGAGCTCCCTTCTGAGTACTCACAGAGGGATCTGCACACTCTTTGGTTAGCTCACATCCTGTTATTAGGTAGATGTGTTTGTTTTCCTGAGATGGGACCATCTCTTCCCATCTCTGTCCTTCCCGTGATCCCCTTCTCCTTAGATCAGAACAGAGCCTGGTATATCACAGCCCCTTAATAACTGTGGTGAACGAGTTCAGAGAAAAATATGCCTGAAACAAGACTGGAAACTCTTCCTTGGAAAACAGCTGTGGCAGCACATCTGTAGCCTGCGTTCCTTCTCAGCTGTCTTGGAAGAGATGCCAGTGCAAGGTGTTTATTTTTGGAGTCTCTAATGGCAAGCTCCTGCATCCTAAACAGGTCAGACGCTCCCTCCGAGGGTATTTGTTGATGGTGATAATAATTAGGTTAATGCTTCCTTAATTATTCTACTTACCACACAATGTTGGGTGTTATCATTAACTCAAGCCCCTAACGCCTACCCTTCAAATAAACAAACAAAACTTCTCACAGCATCTTATTGCTGAGGCCACTAAATAGGCGCATTGCCTGGACTTGCTGTCTGGGCATGCAAGTGAATCTGTACCCCAACCACCAAGAGCACTATGAAGGCTTTCATTTACAATCTAACCATAATGCAAGAGTAATTATTTTTACTACATTCACACAGTCATCTGGAATCAAATAACTACATGAAAACTTGAGAGGTACCAAACCAGCGCTTCCCAAGCATAGTTCAGCAGAATCATGCACAGTGCGTGTTCACTTACACATGCACGCATACACATGCTTATACATCCAACACACACACACACGTGTGTGTGTGTGTGTGTGTGTGTGTGTGTGTGTGTGAACATGGGATGTGACATAAAGAAGGAAAAGGCAAGTCCACAAACAGGACTTTGGAGGAGCAAGGATAAGGAGACAGGCAGGAAGTCTGAGAAGTTACACACCAGCTCGGGAAAGGTTGCCCTAGAGGGTAGGCCATGGGGACCTCCATTATGCCAAATGGAATCGGGGAGTATTTTAGAACTCATATAAAGAAAATAGGACTGAGCTTGGTGAGGCAAACCTTAGCACTTGGGAGGCAGAAGCTGGTTGATCTCTATGAGTTTGAGGCCAGCCTGGTCTACATAGTGAGTTCCAGAACAGCCAAGGCTATGTAGTGAGATTGTGTCTCAAAATTAAGTGGAGGAAGAAGGGGGAGAAGAGGGGAGGAAGAGGGGCAGGAGGATGAGGAGAAAAGTCATGGTGGTATATGCTTGTAATCCTGCAGATACTCTCTGGTCTCCACACACATAAGCATGCACACCTGTCCACACATGGGCATCAGCACACGTGCGCATCCAAAAAAGAAAAAAAGGAAGACGTGGAAAAGAGTAAGATCTTTGACTCTACCCGAAGAACATTACAGCAGGCATCACATTTTAACAGTATTGCCAGATGATTCACATATATGTTAAGGCTTAAGAAATACTGGTGTGTGTACAGCTGGGAAAAATTAAAACAAGTAAACTATGACCTTCTGGAAAGAACCAGGCTACTAGACTACAGACCTCTACAGGATCAGACTCTCCTACCTTCCTAGATAGATGACCTGATGGCATCCTAGAATCCTACCAAAAGATAAGCTATGGCCGCATAATGAATGGCCTTCCAAGCCAACCATGGTGGTTTGCAACTGTCATGCCAACTCTAGGAAAACTAAAGGAGGAGACTAAGAAAGCCAAGGCCAATCTCAGGTATATACTAAGTTTGGGGTCAGCCTGGGGTACATGAAACATGTTCTTAAATAAAGCATGGGTAACTAGCCCCCGAAAGTTAATGACTTTAACAATAATGGTAAGTTCCCGAGGAGATAAATTCAGGCAGTGGAGGGACTTGGGGGAAGCTCAGTCAGTTCAGTTGGTAAAACACTGGCTTGCAAGCTGGAGGATCTGAGTTTGATCCCTAGAACCTAAGTAAAAATGTCAGGTGTGCTGGCATGCTGTTAATCCCAGCTCTGGGATGGCATAGCCAGGAGTAGTCCCAGAACTCAACACTCAACCAGTTTACTTTAACTAGCAAGCTTTGGACCAATGAGAAACCTTGTCTCACAGATGTTGGCCAAAGTTCTTGAAGACAACATCCACCTTCTACATAGGCCCACAACCTGTGTACACGCACACATACACATATGTGCACATTTACCCACACACATATATACACACACATGCAGAAAACAAATCAAGCCAGACAGGGCATTGAAGCCAAAGGCTCAGTTGGAAACCTTGCAGACAGAGGGCTGGGATCACCTGAAGGCCTTAAATTATATCCAAGTCCCTGCTGCTGACTGCCATGTGCAGATCTGTTAGCCTTGTCAGCTAGAACACCAACAATGGCCTCTCTCCATGGCCTGGCCTTCCTCAGAATGTGTACCTGGGCACCAAGGGTAGTCAATAATGGGCCACAGGAAAGGAAAGAAGGAAAGAGAGACAGAGATGAGAGCAATGGAGAGAGGGAGAGAGAAGAAAGCAGAAAGGGGAAGAGGAGAGGGAAAGGAGGGAGGAAGAGTGGGTAGTTCCACAGAGAAGCAAGAAAGGGAGCCAAACTCACAGCCACACTGAATTCCAGGACCAGCTTAGCCAGCAGCACAGCACCTCTCCTGCCGCTCTTGGAGAGAGTTGCAAGATTCTGCTGAAAATGAAAGGGAAGAAACACAGACCCAGCCATGTCACAGAAGCCATGCATCTAAGAACATCTTCAGGCTACAAAATCCATCAGTGCTCTTCCGGGTCCAAGGTGCTTCAACTACCACTTCCCATGAATGAATTCTCAGCTGGTGGCTTCCAAGGGAAACAAAGCAAATCTTTAGACTGTTCGTGTCAATTGGGTACCATGCTCTTGGGAATCCTTACATTACTATTTTGTCCCCAGAAAAATAGCTTCAAAGCTAGTTTTACTTTCCAGTCTATTTTGCTCTTTCGGGTACTCAACTACAATCAAGTGTATTATTCAATGACATATTAAAAGTCTACGAGAATTAAGTGGAATTGGTAAAAAATAAAAAACAATTAATACTCATTCACTGATATAAAATCCCCATTTTTTTTTTGGTCTCTCTGACCACCTTGAGATTCATTGCTAAGGCCAAATAAAATGATCTCCACAAAAGGTGTCCATGCACTGATTCTGATGTCTACTTTCAGTAAATGCCTTCCATCTTCAGACTAAAATCTCCCTCTATGCGTTTCCATCCCCACAGTACAACTTTCTTGGCAAGATTGCTCTCAATCTGTTTGGCTGTTCTTATATTAGAGCAGAACCAAGAACCAGGGTGGAGGGGATAAGAGTCTTCTACATATGACAACATAAAAAAAAAATACTAGTGTTTGTTTCTCATTAAAATGAAGTCAGAGACAAAAGCTACAATTGGATCTGGCCTATAGCCATTCATCCTAAATACTGGAGGAAGAGAAGCATACGGCAGCCCAATATAGACTTGGCTCAGGCCTTTGGGTTTCTAATTCTGTACCATCTTCTGTGTTCTCTCTCACCAGAAAGTCACACCCAAGCCTGGTACAGTTAAATGGCTGTCCTGTGATGGTCCTTTCTCCCCAACCATCTCCTGCCTGCTGTCAACACCTTGGTATTCCCCTCTCTCGATCTCCCAGAGACACACAACAGTATACAGTCATGCACATGCACACAAACCCAGTCATGTGATCATTCACACACACACTGGCCATCACGCAGAGGCAGGCAGTCACACCCAAGCATACACACACACACACACACACACACACACACGCACACACACACCTGTTTAACTAGCTCTTCCTTCCCTGAACACCCGAGCTTCGCTCATAACCAGGTGGGGGGAATCTTTTATTTTGTTTTTTGTTCTTTTGTTTCTTTTGTGTTTTTGGTTTTTTGAGGCAGGGTCTCTCTGTGTAGCCCTGGCTGTCCTAGAACTTGCTTTGTAGACCAGGCTCTCTTTAAACTCAGAAATCTGCCTGCTGCTGGCTCCCAGGTGCTGGAATTAAAGGTGTGCACCCCCACCTCCCGGCCCAGTGGGGAGAATCTTTCCTTTGAGGAGACATGGCAGTACTGTTTGCTCACCCAGGGTCCTGAATGTCTGCAATTGAAGCTGCACACCACTCCACCGATTTTCACTGGCTAATCCAGGCTACCAGACGGTAATCACAACTGATTGAAACACACATAAGGTGAACCTTTGATTTATTGTTATTTCTTAATTACACACATTTTGTAATATAAAGCTCAAACATTTAATGTATTCCTGACAAAGATATGTTACAAAATCCTAACTTCTACTACCCGTGAATGTCTTTATAGACGTAAGCATCTTAAAATCAAGAAATGGGAGTGGTGCCTGACAGCATATTACTGATGTCATTCTAATAGAAGAGACAGAGTCACGCAGGGAGCACCTCCTCTGAGAACAGAGGCAAGGATGAAGGAAATGCATTCATAAGAAAAGGAAGACCAGGACTTCTAGCCACCGTCAGAAGGTTTGCAGCCCCAGCCCCAGAGAAGTCTACTCAGAATCCCCTAGGGAGCATGCCCTACCACCAAGACCTGAATGCCTGACTTCTAACCTCCAGGTCTGAGAATCCATGTTCTATCATTTAAGGCATGCCATTTGTGGAACTGTGGTGTGCCAACACGAACAATGACTGCAGTTGCTATGAAGTCACTCTTAGTGAATCTCATGACTGTGAGATGAACAGAGTGCTGTTAGCAAGAATGAGCAAGAGAGCAGCAGGCTATCCAGGTTAATGGTAACCTGATAACCAAATACATACAGTCCTTTGTCAGTCTAGACAACCTTAGGATTTGGGTATCAGGGTACCACCACCAATCATGGTGATCATGAAACTACATTTGAGACTATATTTGTCCCAGCTCCTCCAAGAAATGTCAGGTTCAGCAATAATGAGAGCCAGCTCTAAGATCTGGAGACATTTGCAAGAGTTGAAGTCTCAGGCAAAGCTGGTGTGCTCTCTGTGTTTCTGCCTAAGAGCTAGTCCAGGCTCTCGTGGGTTTCCTAGATTTCCATAACCTCTACTATGGCTGGTAGTGTGTCCAGAGTTCCCTGGTGCTACCCTACCTGGCAACTAACTGGAAAGAGAATCCAGATGAGGATGGAGAAAGACTGAAGGGGGTTACAGAAAATAAGAGACCAGTTTCCAGTGAGACATAGTAAATGAAGAATCACATCAACTATAGCTATAAGCCAGACATTTTGCCTATGTACTGATACCTAATTTTTATATGTACACAGTGTGAGGTTTCATTTGGATAATGTATTTAGATTATATCATGTACATTGGTAATTAACCCCCTACCCTGCCCCTTTAGTCTCGTTACCTCTCACCCCCTCCCACACTAGTCTCCCCCCTTTTTATTTTTTTTTATTGAGAAAAAAAATTTCCGCCTCCTCCCAGCCTCCCACTCCTCCCGCCCTCCCCCCACTCCTCTCCCCCTCCCTCTCAA
>NW_004949109.1:1139934-1153600 GCF_000317375.1 Microtus ochrogaster | reverse complement strand
GGCTCTGCCCCCCTTTTTATTTCATATGCAAATGCTTAAATGCATCTAAAAGGGATTCCATGACTCTTAGATGAGAAGAAGACAAGCATGCTTGCCTGTCCCTTCTGTCCCTGACTTCTTTCACTTAACATGGTGGTCTCCAGGTGCAGCCATTTCCCAACAAATAATATAATCTCATTTTTAGGGCTGACTAAAACTCTACTGTGTGTGTGTGTGTGTGTGTGTGTGTATGTGTGTGTGTGTAACATATTTCAGCATGTTAACCTGTCAGCAGTAGACCCAGACTGATTCCATAGCTTGGCTCTTAGGGTTAGTGCAGCAATAAACATAGATGAGCTGAACCATTTGTACAATGCTGCCCTAGAATCCTTTGGTTACATACTCAGAAGGTATAGCTGAACCACAGGGTAGATGATAGCCATTGAGACTGGGTGAGCTGGAATCTTAATGTGGTTTTAATTTGCATTTCTCTAATAGGTAATGATGTCAAACATCTCTCCTATGTTTATATGTATTCTTTTGAAAACTGCTTATTTCATGAGCTTGCCTATGGGTTGGGTTGGGGGTTTGGTGTTGTTTTGAGTTCTTTGTGTAATTTACGCTGGAGAAGGAAACAAGCAAACAAACAACAACAAAAAAAAAAACAGTTTCTTCAACAAATAGTCCAAGAAAATCAAAGGAAGTCAGGACCCTAGCTCTCTTTTTTTGCTGTATAGAAATCCATTCAAGATGAATCAAGTACTTTAAAGAAAGCCCTGGCACTCTGAAATTGTTAGGGGAAAGCACTTCGTGACCTCTAATGCCCAGCATCCTTGGATGTAGGGATCATAGCCATTGGCAGTAGTGAAACTGGAGTTTGATGAATGTAACTAACACAACTACTCAAAGAAAGAGTTGGATTTCTGATCTGGTAGTACCCAATTCTTATTCCACTTAATAGCAGAAGCATCATCAATATTAGGGTCCTCAAAACATACCATCAAGAGTCAAAGAAGGGGGCTGACTTTTACTAGCAGCTTGAAATTAAAAATGACCACATCTTTTTACCCTGAGTCTAACAGTAGTCTTACTCTAATACTAAAGAATGCTAGGTCAGTATGCATTATGACATGACGACTTTGGGTATCTGGAATATAAGAAATAACAGAGAAAATTTTCACTTCTTTTCACATAGAACTAGATCCTTCAAACTTTAGCTGGACGCATGGCTGTGTTTCTTGGCTTCACTTGCAAATAGATAATTTTCTAATTTCTGACCAAGGGAAATAGATGAAATAGTAATATAGACTAAATAATTTTATCTTAGGAAGACACCCCCTTTTGCATCCCTTATTACCTTGTGTACCTGGGAACTGATACATGATAACTTGATCTAACTACCCTCTTGAACTGACATAATTGATTCACTCTAAAGGCAGCATAGCAGTAACCCGAACAGCCCATTTCCCATTGGAACACAAGAGACTGATATATATTTACCATGTTTAAGTTCTAAACAAGGTCTTCATTGCCTGTGTGTTCCTGATTTTGTCTTCACAGCCTCCCTTATTCTGTTCATTACAAAAGTTTAAGGCTCTTAAGTTAATCATAGGATAGCTAATACCTTTATATTTACCATAAAGTTAATAATAGCTGTCCCTTGTAAATGAGGAGAAGTAGAAAAGAAGCATGTGGAGAAAGGGAGGGGACCAGAGGGGGCTGAAGAGAGGACCATGGGAATAAATTATTCTCAAAATATGTGGCATAAAAAAGCACTAATACTTGTCAAAATTTGATCTTGAGGGGGCATAGGAGGGGCTTAAGGAAGGGTAGTAGCTAGAAGAGACTGGAGGGAGAAAGGGGGAGTGATATAATTCTATTTCAACTAAAAATCTACTAAAAAGAAAAAATATATTTTTCATCATTCCTTTGTTTTTCCACTTAGTGATGAATTTGCTTATATAAGGTTTATAATTTGGCATGCCAAAATCCTCTGCCTCTGTTTCTATCTCTAGCTAGCTAGTTAGCTAGCTAGTTATCTGTCTGTCTATTATCTTTCTGTTTCTATTTTTCCCTTCTTCAAAAGTTCTCAAGTAAATGCAATAAATACCATGCTACATTTAGCTCCTTAGATTTTTTTCTAATCTAATCATGTTACCTATGAAGATAGCTATGATGTCATGATGCAAATGGACTTAACAGACAACTATAGAACATTTCACAAAGAATATACTTTCTTCTCTGCACTTCATGGAACCTTCTCTAAAACTGACCACATACCTAGTCACAAAGCAAATCTCAACAGATACAAAGAAAATGGAATAACCCTCTGTATCACCATGGTTTAAAGTTAGAACTCAACAACCACACTAATTTCAGAAAGCCTAAAAACCCATAGAAATTGAACAATGTTCAACTGAATCACCCCTGGGAGAAGTATGAAATAAAGAAATTAAAGACGTCCTATAATTTAATGAAAATAAATACACAACATACCCAAACTTACAGGATACTTTGAAAGCAGTGCTAAGAGGAAAGTTCATAGCACTAAGTACCTACATAAAGAACCTGGAGAAATGTTACATAAGGAACTTAACAGCACATATGAAAGCTCTAGAACAAAAGAAGCAGACTCACCCAAGAGGAGTAGATGCCAGGAAACAATCAAATTGAGGGATTAAATCAATAAAATAGAAATCAAGTAAACAATACAAAGAATCAAGAATCAATGAAACGAAGAGTTAGTTCTTTGAGAAAAACAACAAGATAGATAAACCCTTATCCAAATTAACCAAAAGGCAGAGAGGGAATATGCAAATTAACAAAATCTGAAATGAAAAGGGGGACATAACAACACAGAGAAAATTCAGAGAATCATCAGGTCATACTTCAAAAACCTGTACTTCACAAAATTGGAAAATGTAAAGGAAACAATTTTTTGATAGGTGCCACATACCAAAATTAATCAAGAACAAATAAACAACCTAAATAGATTAATAACCTCTAAGGAAAAGTAGTCAACAAAAGTTACCCATCTAACAAAAGCCCAGGGCCAGATTGTTTCAGTGTAGAATTCTACCAGAGTTTCAAAGAAGTGATAATGCCCATATTCTTCAAATTGTTCCACACACTAGAAACAGAATGGACATTGCCAAACTCTTTTTATGAAGCAACAGTTACTCGGTACCCAAACCACACAAAGATGCAACTAAGATAGAGAATTACAGACTAATCTCCCTCATGAACATTGATGCAGAAACACTCAATAAAATACTGGCAAACCAAATTCAAGAGCACATCAAAAAATCATCTGCGATGATCAAGTCTGCTTCATCTCAGAGATGCAGAAATGCTTCAACATATGAAAATCTATCAATATAATTCACCATATAAAGAAAGAAAACATATGATCATCTCATTAGATGCTAAAAGAGCATTTGACAAAATTCAATACCCCTAAATGATAAAGGTCTTGCAGAGATCAAGAAAACAAGGAACATATCTACACATAATAAAAACAGTATACAGCAAGTCAACATCCAATATCAAATTAAATGGAGAGAAACTCAAAGCAATTTCACTAAATCAGGAACAAGATAAGTCTGTCCACTCCGTATCTATTCAACATTGTTCTTAAAGTTCTAGCTAGAGAATTAAGACATCAAAAGGAGATCAAGAGGATACAAATTGGAAAGGAAGAAGTCAAACTTTTGCTATTTTCGGATGATATGATAGTGATCCCAAAAACTCTACCAGGGAACTCCTACAGCTGATAAATACCTTCAGTAATATGGCAGAATACAAGATCAACTTAAAAAAATCTGCTCCCTATATACAAATGACAAAGAAGCTGAGAAAGAAATGAGAGAAAAATCACCTTTCATAATAGCCACAAATAATATAAAATATCTTGGGGTAACACTAACCAAAGAAGTGAAAGACCTATATGACAAGAACTTTAAGTCTTTGAGAAAAGAAATTATGGAAGATATCAGAAAATGGAATGCTCTCTCATGCTCTTATATATGTAAGGTCAACACAGTAAAAATGGCAATCCTACCAAAAGCAATCTACAGATTCAATGCAATCCCTATCAAAATACCAGCATAGTTCTTCACAGACCTTGAAAGAACAATTTTCGACTTCATATGGAAAAACAAAAAACCCAGGATATATAAAATAAAACTCTACAATAAAGAACTTCTGGAGGCATCACCATCCCTGACATCAAGTCCTATTATAGAGCTATAGTAATGAAAACAGGTTGGTATTGGCATAAAAACAGACAGGTGGACCAATGCAATCAAATCCAAGATCCTGATATTAAGCCACACAACTATAAACACCTGATTTTTGGCAAAGAAACCAAAATTATACAATGAAATAAAAGAAAGCATCTTCAACAAATGGTGCTGGATGTGAACATGTAGAAGGTTGCAAATAGATCCATATCTATCCCTTTGCACAAAACTCAAGTCCTAATGTATCAAACACTTCAACATAAATCCAGCCACAATGAACATCATTGAAGAGAAAGTGAGGAGTAGCCTTGAACCCATGGACATAAGAGACTACTTCCTGAATATAACACCAGTAACATAGATGCTGACAGCCACAATTAATAAATGGGACCTCTTGAAACTGAGAAGTTTCTGTAAGGCAAAGGACACAGTCAATAAGACAAAACAGCAGCCCTCAGAATGGGGAAAGATCTTCACTAATTCCCACATCAGACAGAGGGTTGACCTCCAAAATACATAAAGAACTCAAGAAACTAGATATCAAATTACCAAATAATTCAATCAAAAAATGGGGTACAGATCCAAACAGAGAATTATCAACAGAATTGCAAATGGCTGAAAGACACTTAAGGCATTGTATCTTCCTTCTCAATCCACATATATTTTATTTACTTTCCATGCCCCTCTGTGGTGTGGGACGTCATTCTGTATATGTGTTGCTTATATTGGTTAATGAATAAAGCTCTTTCGGCCAGTGGCTTAGCAGAACAGAGTTAGGCAGGAAAACTAAACTAAACACTGAGAGAAAGAAGGCAGAGTTGAAGAGAAACCATGTAGCTACCACTGCTGAAGACCTTGCCCATAGACTACAAGACTCATGGTAAAATATAAAATAATGGAAATGGGTTCATTTAAGATATAAGAGCTAGTTGGCAATATGCTTAAGCTATTGGCCAAACAGTATTGCAAATAATGAAGTTTCTGAGTGATTATTTCATGGTCTGGGCAGCCAAGAATGAACAAGCAGCCTCCTACTACATGGTTTATTAGCTAATAGTTCTAGTATGATGTTGAAAAAGAATAGTTTAAGAAGATATTAAGATTTCCATGTCCCACACCACAGAGGGGCATGGAAAGTAAATAAAATATATGTGGATTGAGAAGGAAGATACAATGCCTTAATTCCTTATCTTAGTGGGAAATATCACACTATACTTTTACATGCATTTCTCAGTCCTTACAAAATCCTATGAGATAAGAACAATTACAGTTCTTTCATGTGAAGATACTGAAATTTACAGAGATTATGCTCAAGGTTATGTGGCTTACAGGTATTAGAAATGAGACATAAAATCACATGTCTGCAGAGCCTGGCTTAACAGGCCCCATTGCAGGGAGCTTGTGGACAATTGTCAAGATATTCAGAATCTTCAACAGACACAGAGATCTAAGCGCAGGTATAAGATGAGCACACACTACACATTGTTGCTGACTTTAGCAACTGGAACCTATTTGAATGCTTCCTGCATTGATAACACTCAGCAGACGTGTGATGAACTAAACATGCATCTCCTGAATTAACATGTCAGTGTTACACCACCCCAAATATCTGAGGATCTGGGTATGCGACTGACATTTTAGATGTACAAACAGATAGTGTCTCAAAATGGCTTAGGTACTTCAGAGGGTGGAAGAAAAAATCAATATTCCAGATCCATTTTGCTTGGGAACAATTTATAATGACGTTAGATGTTAGTCAAGGCTTATAGACGGCAAAGTTTTCACATGCATGTGGAGTTCAGAAGAACCGCCTTGGGAGTCCTCATCATGAATACCATCTATCTTCTTGGAGACAAGGCCTCTCATTGGTCTAGAGTTCACTAATGAGGCTAGATGGCCTGCCAATGAGACGAGAGGTTCCTTCCATCTCCGTCTACCTAGACTTGCATTGACAAGTACATACTACTAAATCTGTAGTTTTTCTGTGATTCCGAGGGACTAAACTCAGGTGCTCATTGTAGTAAAATAAGCACTTTACCAATTGGGCAATCTCCCCAGTGTGTGTGTGTGTGTGTGTGTGTGTGTGTGTGTGTGTGTGTGTGTGTTTTATCTAAAGGAGGAATATAAGTGTCTTATGGGAGAGTCAGGGGCTGAACACAGTGATACTCAGAGATAGCGACTGGAGTTGAGTTGGTACTACACCTCTGTTCTCCCTTACCCTTAAGGAGTGTGGACTGTATGAGTCCCTGTGGGTACTGTAACAAATTACCACACACTTGGCAGATGAAATAGAATATTTCCTTATAGCTCCAAAGGCAAGATGTGCCATGATCGGCATTACAGAGTAGAAAACAGAAGCAGGTTCTGGAAACAAAATGTCTCTCCTCTTCTGACTTCTGATGCTTTCAGCATCCCTTGCTCTATGGCTACATCAACATATTATTCAAGGCCAGGGCTTCTTATAACTCCTCTGAGTCTGGCAAGTCTCCTTTTTCATCTTTCTTGCAAGTACTGAGGTGTGATGATATTTAGGGCAACCCGTGAAATCCAGTATCATCTACCCACCTCAAAATCCCTATTTTTCACATTTTTTTGCCATATACAGTGGCATTCACAGATTCCAAAGATTGGGATCTGACACTTGGTGGGGAGGGTTGTTATTCGGCCTAATCATGAAACCTATGAGGGAATATTATCCTAGTCAAGCTCCCCAAACATAAACTGCCATTTAGAGAGATGGAGTGGTTCCTAGTGGTGGCTCAAATTAGAACACTGTCAAGCCACTATTTAAACAGCACATGGAGACTAATACAGCTGAAGAATTAGAGACTTGATCTTACAGTCAAGCCTAGATAATTTACTTGTTTGTGTTTTATTGTTCTGGAACATAATTTATATGTAATCACTGCTGTAAAGAATAAATGTGAATAAATTCATGAGGACTTGAGATATAACATGTTAGATTTAGTGCCTATCTTCCGAGGTGGGTTTTATCAGCGCTTCCATCCTCCCCCCTTGGGTTTACATAGCTGGGAACTGTAAATTCAGGGCAGAGATCTTGTTTGCAAATCAGCATTTCTCTGAAGTCCAGGGTGAGATGCCACTGCTAACTTCTGTGATGATCTATACTCTCAGTCTATTAACTTCTGGGGGTTACTTATTGTCTAGATTATCATTGGACATATATCTCATGGGAGCCATATGGCTCTCCCTTGTCACAGCATGAGATCCTTGAACCATGCTCAAAAATTCTCCCTGGGCTAACCACAGGGATGAGAACTAAGCTATTCTGCTCACGAATGGTTGAGTGCTATCCTAGCATTGGAGAGAGGCCTCTGAAAGTCCATAACTAGAGCTCTGGACCTCAAGCTCAGAGAGGCCTGTGCCACGGGGAGGCCAAGGTCCTTCCAGAAGGCATCTTTCTAGCCAGCATCTTAGTGTCAACAAAGATTCCAGTCTCTTCATTCTCATCCTAAGCCAATAGTTGGTGGCTGGCACATTCTTTTCTGGTGGCCTAGACAATATACTGTGGCTATCAAAATGGCTATGGGCAAGCTTGGGGAAACCTTTGTGAGGAAAAAGCCTGAGTGCAGTTTCTAAGAGCCCAAGATGACCCACTATGGAAAACAGGTCTCTAGCATCCCCCTCTCCTGATCAGCCCCAGCTAACGCCTCAGATAGTATACGTTCCCCTTCACGAGGGTATGTGAGGCTGATTACCATCCAGGGCCTTATAGAAATGGAAAATCAATTCTAGATTCCTCTCTACTGGGAATTGACTATATTCCTTAGAAATAATGAATTATGAAGTCATTGCGGGCTTGCTCTTTTCCTGCTTGCAGGGACATTTTAATTTGAGAAGAAAAAGTGACTAATGAATGGGACATTCTAATTCCGGTGATGAGCTTTTTCCCATTTTAATATCAACTCAACCACAGAAATGCTAAGTTTTTTTTTTCTCTTCATTCCTTTTCAGGGTTCAAGAAGAGCAGTGTCACCAAAGGGGAAAATCTTGGTAGAGCCTGCTCTTTCCACCCACCTCCCTTGAAACAAAGCAAAACACAGCCATGGTCTCAGCCGGCCTGTGTTTCCCGAGCTCTGAGTGGAGTGCTTATCCTCACCTGCAGGGTACCCATAAGACAGCATTTACCACACTTCTTAGCAGTAGGAGACAAAGCAAACCGTATCCTTCAGAACTCGGAACATCCCAGAAGGCAGAGAGGCAGAAAATACAAAAAGGAAAAGCTCCCCCAGGAAGCCTTCCAGTCGACAGACTGACGAAGCCTAACTCCTGAGGTATCTACCACAGAATGCGAGTCTCCACTCTTCTGTCAGCAAGCAGCCTCCAGGCAGCGTTTCTCTCGAATGCCTATGCCAGCTCCATGACGTCACAGTAAACAGCACGGCTGAGGTTAGAATCCCGGAAGCGGAAGCGCGAGTCTTCAACTGAATGCCCTCCCTCAGTTGTTCTTCAACATCAGCCGGCTCCAGCTGCACCTGCAGGGCTCGTCAAACAAACTGCTGAGCCCACCCCAGAATTCCCACTTCAGTGGGTCAAAGGTTCCCACTCTGGAGCTGCCGTCTAATACTTCACTGGGATCGCCCACAAACACACTCGGAAAACGCTATTCGGGGAAGGCTTTCATGTCCAGACTGCTATTGTACGGTTTCTGTTCCCCTTTTCTGCTTCTTGAGCGATTCTAAAGAGAGAATCTGTGAACAATGGCTGGCATGCCCTAGAAAAGAAATAAAAGGTAGGGTGCTGGAGAGCCCTCGGTGCAAACAAAGCTCTCTGTAGTGGCCCAGGACATCCACGATCCGTGACATCCTTCATTAGGAATTGTGGCTGCCTCCTTTGAAGGAGAGGCCTCTTTCATGTGGGTGGGAGTTGATCCTACCTATGGATCCCTTCTCTGTAGCATCATGTCTGCAGAGCTTGGTGATGTAATCAAGAGATTTCTGCACTTCTCTGTTGAGTGGCCCTGACAACATCATTTTGACCCCACAATGTATTTAGCCATGGCTGCATCAACACAGCTCCACCTCACTACTGGTTGCTTTTCTCTCCAGGAGGGTCTTACTCCCAACTCACACATGCATGTATGCATGTGTGTGTGTGTGTGTTTTTGTGTGTGTGTGTGTCCCTTCCTCTGAGCTCATTGTTCACAGTTTTCTTAGAGATTGTTTAACTATTCACTGATACCATGCAATCAAATGAAATAGATATGGCCGAGTATTTTCTTCGCACTGGGTAACGATCTAATATGACTTTCCTTCTCCCAATAGCATCAGCATCCCAGGCCACAAACAGCCAATATTCTTCTCTCTCCCGCTCACAGGATAGTGAGGTCATTCCCAATGGGCTACAATTCCACTCAACAATGGGACAAAGTTCTGTAGATTACCTGAGCATCTATTAGCTAAGCCCCCGTGCTCCCAAACCGCTTGTAGAGATACTGGAAGGAGCCAAGTTCCTCACAGAGGAAGATTAGCATGGCCTACTACAGACAAGGGCCAAAAGGTGTTTGTAAACTTTATACCAAAGCCCAGAAAGCAATAGGATTGGGAGATAAAGCTCTACCTTTCTTCAGTAAGTTCTTGTTTTTGGCATTTTGGAGATAAGATCTCTCTATGTAGCCCTGGCTGTCCTGTAACTCAATACATATACCAGGCTGTCCTTGAACTTACACAAATCCATCTGCCTCTGCTTCTCCACTTGTATTGAAAGACTTATGGGGAATTTTTCCCTAAGAATTTTTGAAATAAAGGTAATTGCCTTAAATTGCAAAGAAAATAAATGAGCATTTGTAGACACCTACAATACACCAGGGTATGTGTTGGGGGCCAATTTCCTCCTAAAATCATTGCAGGAACCATCACCCTGGGGAGTCTACAGAGAACCCCACACCCATAATTGTGTTAGAAATCGTTCTATTGACAGAGCCTACCCCACACCCAAATTGGCTGATGGAGAGATATCTGTTAGCGGAACCCACCCCACATTCCAAACTATCTAGGGAACTAGGTGTGGCAACTCGCGACTTCTTGGCCTACAGTGACCTGACCGAAGATAACCTCCTGCCTATGTGACCAGCATGGACCACGAGGCGAGAGCCCAGACCCCTGTGCCCATCCCCCAACTCTTTACCCTATATAAAGCTGTACCCCATCTCTCATAAACGGAGGCTCTGACAAATGTAGCATGGCCTTCTTCTTCTCTCCTAGCCCATTTATCTTACAGATAGTGCCTCTCCGGGACCCTGGAATAACTGAACTGCCAGACGGGTTACTAACTCTAGACTAAGTAGCCCGTCAAGGCAATCGACAGGTATGAGTCAGGGGTTTTAACTATATTTTTCAAATGAGTGATTGTAATAGCTCTGAGAGATTAACTTTCATATGCCCATTTTGTGGTCAAGGAGGTAGAGGCTAAGAAGTTACATAGTTTCCCAGGATCAGGTCGAGCTAAGGTTAGAAGTGGCACTGGCTTTCCTTATCACGGTGACCTCTTAGGAAGGACTGCAGTGAACAAAGGCAGCAAAGACAGACCACCAGCAAAGCAGAGTCAAGGGAGTAACACGGACCATGTCCGAGGCTTAGGCATGGGTTATGCAATTAGGACACTTGGAAATATTAACAACAAAGAGACAAATTTAAGAAGTGAGGAGACCTGCTAACAAAATCTCAAGGTGGATCAGAGCACAACCAAAACGCAGCTTTCACCAAGGATGATGAGCAATAAATGCCCCCCCCCCCATTCACACAGCATCCACAGATGCTGGGGACGCATGGCCGAGATGATGGACAATAGGGATCTGGACAAGCACAAACAGAAGGTGTGAGTTCAGTCCTGTAAGGAAGAACTAGAAAGGGAAGGACAATTAAACAGTATAAACCTTAGAATTATATGGAACAGCAAACTAAACTGCCAAAGGTGAGGAGGGAACAAGGAGAGAAACGGAAAGGGAAAACAGATGGAGACAGACAAGAGGAGGGGAAGAGACGGAGAAAGGAAGAACGAGAAGGAGAGGGCAGAGATGAACGGGAGAGGCTTTTAATGCCTCCCTAGAAGAGGCATGTAATTATTCTGATGTCTATGGCAACATTGATTTTATGCTAATAAGGGATGCCGCAAACACAAACGCCTTAGACAGCCCAAGTGAACAACAGAGATGGGTTAGAGTGCTATCAGGCAGGGCTGCTTCTGAAAAGAGAAAAGTGGGGCTCAACTCTGTGCTTCCAGGTCACTGCAGACAGCCTGGAGGTTCATTTGCCTTCCTCTCCTGCTTTTCCCTGGTTCATTACATGGAGATCCAGGGAAGATGCTGTCACGGTGCCCAGGCAATAAAGGATGGGCTGTGAGGGCACGCCTGCTTCTCCTTTTATTGTTGGCAGCAAGTAATGTTAAGTAGGATTTGTACCACATCTGAAAATCTTCGAAACCAGTGTCTATCTTCCAGGTAACTGTTGTGGGGAGCCCAGAGCTGGAGCCAGGTCCCTCACAGCCCTAATTCCATGCAACTGTGTGGGCGACTATTGGGTAGTAATTGAGGTTAATTGCCACTAAGAAAAATGTACCATATGATCTTTTTACATCTGTCCGGTGAAATGGTTTGAGCATGGCAAGATGCTCCCAGAGGCACCACAGTGATTTACCCTAACTGTTTAGATGCTCCTTGCATTGACGGGTTATGCACAAGCTAATGGGGCTAATTGTTATCACTGGGTGGAAGCCCCTGAAGTATACCCCCCTCCTGCCTAAATGTCAAAGCCATTGACTTCCTGGGCTTTGGATCATCCACATTTTGTGGTTCACATTCTAAAAGAAAAAAGAAAAGAGTTTGCACAAGTGGAGGTTGGCAGCCTTGACTGCCACTCTCGGCTCAAGAAGCATTTTGTCTTTCAAATCTTAGAAGAAAATGATTTCAGAGAAAGAATCCTCCTCCATGCTCCGGCTTTGCCTTCTAGCTTCAAAGCCGTTTACAAGCTGCGATTCATTAAATGCAATAATCATTTGAGGCCAGGGACCGACCTCTGCAGGGAGACAGGCCAAGCCCTCCCACCCCACCCTCTTCCTCTTTGTGTTCCCAACCAAGCAGAGAAGGGAAGAGAGTGGAAAAATGATGCTCCCACGGAGTAGCCACCACCATGGCCCTTCGCCCAGGCCTGCTTCTCTGGCTTCTCCCTGCCAGGGCTCCACGCTCTACTTAGCTATTGGGAACAGGCTCTTCCTTCCTGGGGCTGCAATTGTCTGCTTTTCACAAACAGACAGGCTGCTGCACTTTTATTTCCTTCAGATAAATGAAGAGTTTCCTAGCCACGGGGCGCAACCAGGCCTGACATATGCCCCATGAGACAGATTTCTCCCTGCTTGACCACTCCCCAGGCTGAGATCCAAGAGGCGCTTCTGCTTCTTTGTCACCATTGCCAGAGTGTCCCACAGCATTCAGGTCCACCGTCCCAACATATACCCTAACCATCTCAGCCAGAAGAGTTACCCGTCCGACGTTCCCAGCTACCAATACAAACAATTTCTTCTCTAGAGAGACCCTCAGTGTGGCTGATGATGGCAGTAGGTCCCTGAAATGTGGTGTGCCTACTGAGGTCATGAGGGTCATTCTACAGTTTGGAGGCAACATATCTTTTAACTTCTGTTACTCCACATGGACCCTACCCAGACATTTACTTAGAGAGAGGGAAAAATGAGACACTGACAATTCCCGACCATGATATATTAAACTTCACAAGGCAATGCCAAATTAATTTTTAAAGCTTTTTGTTGTTGTTGTTTTGCTAGTTGCCTTTCCTCTCCTAAGTCTGCCTACTGGTCAGAAAGAGAAGTTTCAGTGGCATAGATCTCATTCAAAGCATTAACTCTTCTGTAAGAAGGCCAGTGTGGTCTACCTAGAAACACAACATTCCTAAGGGTACTGAAGACTCTAAGGGGTTTTATCCACAGAACAACCTTAAAAGCAAAAGTTGTATTTCAGAATCTTCTTAGGCCAGAATCCACATGGGTGGAACCTATCTTAGCCTTCTCTCAGGCTCTACCCAAGCTAACCTGCTTTCCAATGCTCGCTTTCCCTCTCCAAGGACAGACACCCTGTCCTACGTGCAAGACCCAGCACACTGCCCAGCTTTCTATAGGCTCAGCCCCAATGGATTCTTCCTTCCTCTGAAAGCTTAAAATGTTCAAAGTTTTAAGTTCATACTTGAAAGGGTCCAACTCTTCATTTACATTTCAAGTCCTGTGTGTTTAATTGCTTTCCCCTATGTCAAACGTTAGTTGGTAGAAGGGACAAAAATTTAAGTCTTCTAGAAGTGACTTACCTTATTGCTTCCTCCATAAATAATTCCCAGAATCAGGGAGGCCTGTAAATCACCAAATGGCATAATTTATTGAAGATTTAGTCTTTTTTTTTAATTTATTTATTTATTGAGGATTTC
>NW_004949109.1:1131505-1138294 GCF_000317375.1 Microtus ochrogaster | reverse complement strand
TTATCAAAAATCAGGTGTTCGTAGGTTTGTGGGTTAAAGTCAGGGTCTTCTATTCGATTCCATTGGTCGACTTCTCTGTTTTTATGCCAATACCTGTATCCAGAGTTAACCATCATCACTTTGTAGTAACACTTTTAGGTAACAATATGACCCACAAAGCCAAGCTACATGGAAGGTCTTGGCTATAAGGAAGAAGAATAGATGATTCAGAATATATTTCTGTCCTATTATATATATATATATATATACATTCAAATTTAAATAATTTCAAACTTCATTGAGAATTTCATATATACATATAGTGTATTTTGATCAAATCCACCTTTATTCCCTCTTCTCCAATTCCTGTCCTATCCCCCCCACTTCTCCCTCCCAACTTAATGTGTTTGTCTCTACTTCTTCCCTCCCTCCCAACTCAGAGTCCAATTAATACTGCCCATATATGCATGGATATAGTACTATTTACTAAGGCATGAGTATCTATTCAAGGTCTACAACCCCACTAGTCATCAATTGTTAATAGCTTCTCAAATTGGGTGGGGCTTCCTGAGTCCCTCCCCAGTGCATGCTGGGATTTTTGTTGGCTTGATCTTACACAGGTGTTGTGCAAGCAGTCATAGCCATAGTGAGTTCATGTATGCGACAGCCCTGTCATGTCCAGAAAACAGCGTTTTGATCAACTTACAATAGGAACAGCTTCAAGAGTAGAAAGGCCTTTCCTAGATTATTATAGAGAGAAAGTTGCTGATGTGGTGAACACGGAAATTCAACAAAATTCACATCGATTTACTACTAACATCTAATGCAGACTGCTAGTCAGGTTTGGTCAATTGTCCCAGAGGTGATTTTAAAGGCAGACAGAAACAAGTGAGGGTCATGTGTTAGCATGGACTGACATATTTGCATTTCTATCAGTCTGCCACAATTCCCCAGTTTCTTCTTGATCTCTCTGACTTTGATACTTTCAGCCTTAAAGACTGTACCCCAGTTATTTTTATAAACTACTCTTCAATTTAGATTCATTTGCCATCTGCTCATGATTAGATCAAATTATGCATATTAGCAGAAATATAAATTTTATGTCCTTCATCTTATCTTGTATGGTGCATCGATTTGTTCCATACTGATGATATTGTTCTTAGGTATAGAAACATCTCATTAACAGACTCATATCAAAATGCATAAGGCAAAGAAAGCAAACATATAGAAGAGTATACAAAGAACAGTAATATGGGAAAACTCAAATAAATATGCTCATGGTACATTGTAAGGAAAACAAAGAAATAAAGAGAAAAATTTGATAACTATAGTTGATAGGTACACACACACCTTATGGATCCTACTAATGGATCATTGGAATGCTTTAAGAAACATAAAAAGAGAAATATATCTCAGTAACAAAGTATTTAAATTTCGTTTTAATAATAAAAGCCTAAAAATTATGAAGGGACTATTTAGTGATTGTTTAAAAATAACTTTTAGAGACAAAGAAAACATCAAAGCTTTGATTAAAGAGTAAGAGGTAAGAGCTGGGTAAGGTGGCTTATGCCCATCAACCCAGCATTTGGAAGGAGAAGGGAATCAGTAGGTCAAGGCTAACCTCAGGTACAGAATGACTTCAAGACCAACCTGAGCTATATGAGACCCTATAGCAAAACCCTAACAAACAAAAATTTAAAACAAAAACCTTGAGAATTAATCATGAGAGCACTGTAGAAGCAAAGTCATACTTAAAAGTGCATTTCTTTAAAAAATTGTTTTCTTTATTCCATGGGTACATATTTGTACCTGAGTGTATATATGTATACTACTTGTGTGTAGGTAATCAATTAGTCCAGAAGAAAGTGTTGGATTCCCTGGGGCTGGATTTACATGCAGTGCATGCTGCTCAGTGTGGCTGCTGGGAACTGAACCCAGATCCTCTCTAACAGTAACAAGTGCATTTAACTGCTGAGTCATCTCTCCAAGCCCTAGCATTTTATTTTGAGCATTAAATATATTTTAATAAAGTAGGAAATAGTCTATTAATAATTCACCGAAGCTGTAAAGAAGGCCAAGAAATAAAGGAGAAAGATGTTCTTTAGAAAAGAAGCAAAAACTGATGAACCAAAAGTGGAAGAGACAAAGTACATAAATAAATTGGAAGGCAGCATCGATTTGTTACCATGAAAGCCATGTGCTGTTGCTTCAGAAATGTGCAGACAGACCAATGGAATCAAACAGAGAGTACCTAGAAGCAGGGTTCCTGTGCAAAGATGCCGCTTACCAACAAGGTCGCATTTGGAGTCAATGAAGGACGATGCATCATTCAATAAATTGTACCAGGAAAATAGGTCAGCTTCTGATGGACAGGGCGGAAGTTACAGTCCCTATTCTGCCTCATGTTATCACCAAAATACAGATGGATAAAAGGACTGCTTAATAGTAAAAATACTGCTTCAAAATATCAGGGGAGAAAAATAGACATCATAATAACAGATGTAATAAGAATAGAATAAGCAGGGCGGTGGTGGCGCACGCCTTTAATCCCAGCACTCGGGAGGCAGAGGCAGGCGGATCTCTGTGAGTTCGAGGCCAGCCTGGTCTACAAGAGCTAGTTCTGGGACAGGCACCAAAGCTACAGAGAAACCCTGTCTCGAAAAACCAACAACAACAACAAAAAAAAGAATAGTAATAGAATCTTAATACTATCAAGCATAGACAGTCCCCAAAGGAAAAGGCTTACAATACTGATTATATGATAGCAAAAGTTATAAATCAAAAGTCCAGGGGATGACAAAGCAGAATGTTGTCTTCATGTAAGGACAGAGTCGAGTTCTCAGTTTAGAAAACATTCTGATGGGATATTTAAAACAAGATCATGCCTATAGATGATATTTGTCAATATATTTAGTCAAAAATTAAAAACAGCCAAATAACTTTATTAGACAAAACTGTTAAAATAAAAGGAGGTAGAGCTTTGTGAGTTTCCTCTCAACAGAGATTACTACATAAGAAATTGACTCAGTGTTAGGCTTCCTGCAGAATGACGCATCGCACACTCACTACTGTCAGAAATATAATTTAGAACAATCTTTATAATAGAGGGAAATAGGAAAGTGTGTATTTAAAATAAAACATGAATACCCCATTCCAGGAACACATTCTAAGCGTATAATTATGAAGGTGAGCAAAGACTTGCATGTAAAATATATAATTAGGAAAAGAATAAATGCAACCTAAATGTCCAACAATAGAGGTCTGATTGAGGAAATTATGGGATGCAAAAAGATGAAATGATATTCAGCTATCAAAAGAATTTTTGCTTAAAAATATGTAGTTCTGAGTGGAAAAGGCAAGATATAACACACTTCTCTTAGCTAAAATTACATTATGCATACATGGATAATATACATACGATACACATAAGAAATTACTAACCTGCTAACCGTAGTAGCAGCTGTAACTATTTGGATAGAATTTGTTTCTTCACTGAAGACTGTTTTGTTTTCTATGTCTTAAACTCTGTAGTGTACATGGATGTTCTTATCATTAGAGGAAACAATGATGTGACCCCTTTATGGCAGTTACTAGATGTTTTACCTATATTTGCTGGTAATGAGTTTGGCCCACAGGTCAAAATCAGGTCTACTAGGCATCTTTCCTACTATGGTGTCCCCACCCATCCACCCCACCAGACCCAGTGTTCCCCAGACTGGACACTTTGTACATGAGCAGACATGTCTTGGAGCCTATTTATGGAATCCAAGTTCCTAGAAGAAGCCCCATCAGGTCTTGCAGTTGACAGCAGTCCAGATCCTACTCCCTAGAGCCCATCAACAGCCCTCCTCCCAGAGGGCTCTTGTCCATGCATGTCTCTCCTGAGCCACAGCCAGCCACCAAGACAATGGGATCACCATAGTTTCTATGGAAAGTCAGCCAAGCCAAGAACCCAGCATGGTCAGAACAAAGTGTCTGGGACATGGTGCACTTGGGCTGCCTGTGGTGGTGGATGTCACTGTGTCCAAGCCTAACAACAGCCACATAGATCAAGAGCAACTAACCAGAGCATCTGAGGCCAGTCTGGGGTGAAGTTTTCACAACCAGACAATAGTTTCATGGCCACAAGAAAAGTTAACTGTACCCACAAGGCTTAAAAGACACCGCCACTGTTTCCCCCTGCACATGGCCTGGGTCATCCTGACTTATCTGGATTTCTGACAGGACAGATGACAGGGAAAATTAGTAGTTTCTACCCTATGAACCGTTGTGCTTTTAGCTTTTAAGTGTCTTTTCAAACAGCAGTTGCCATCTGATCTCCAAACTTTAGCCCAGTTAGTACATGGTTATCCATGTACTAACTGTGATTGATGTACTAAGTGTGATTGATGCCTTCTCCATGAAGGGCCCATTAGGAAGAAAAGGGAAAGTAGGTGCATCAGACAAAAGGGGGTTCAATGATGCAGAGGTGCTTTGATGTCATCCAGGAACAGCTGCAGGGCTCTGTAGGGTGCAGGAAGGGAGAAAGAGGAAGGTTCTATAGCAGGAAGCAGAGTCAGGCAGAGACTCTTCATTTTGTTTCCACTCCAGCCCAGACTATAAGGTTTCTGCCCATATTCAGTGTTTGTCTTGGTAATGGGTGCCAGAGGGCAGGGTTCTCTCAATGGCATATGGACCAGGGCCAGACTGGCATCACTCCACTAATACCCACCAAATTACTGCTCTGTTCTTAAGAGTGGCAATTAGTACAAGCTTGATTGTTAGGAATGATTACTTAATAAAAAAAATCACACAAGTTTTTGTTTGCTTGTTTGTTTGGGTTTTTTATGTTTTTGTTTGTTTGCTTGCTTTTTAAGATAAGGTTTCTCTGTGTAGCCCTGGCTTCCTGGAACTCACTCCATGGACCAAGCTTACTCCAGACTCAGAGATCCATCTGTCTCTGCCTCCTGAGTGCTGAGATTAAAGGCATGCACCACCACCACTAGGTTAAAATTCACACAAGTTTAACATTCTGAAGGGGCCCTTCATTTTTACAAGTTTAGGTAGGACATTTTGCTTGGGTTTCCTTAACTATTATGCAAACTTTACCTGTCTGGTACCTAATTCTACAGGAAGCCTTTTCCTTCAAGAAGTTGAACATGTAGAAGAGCTGACATAATAAAAAAACCAAAGTGGTTGAACATGAATACGTGCCCGTATGTTCACAGGCTCGTCCTAAGACAGTTCTGATTCTAGAGGTCAGAATTTGCTTGACTCAGAAGTTGAAGAAAAGGCTTGCGCCACACTGCTTCGTGAGAGAGAACTACTAATTCTACCTACAGATAAGGATCCAAATATTAATTACACCTCATCCCATTGCTCTAGGAAGTCTCAGGGATCCCCGACAGCTCTGGAAAATGTCCAGAATGATCTTCTGAACAGGGCTCATGGGGAGCATTTATCCTCTCTGGGTGGCTTCTGCTTTAATGGACTCCATAGTTGTGTTAGTTGTCAAGATGCCTCGAAAGCAGAGTTTCCTTCAAGAAAGAAATCTCATTACTCACAACTTACGCACCATGGCTTAGTGAGAGGATTTAGGGAAGAGTTCACAACCATGGGATTAGTCCACATGCCCTCCTTTCCTTTTCGCAGGCCTCAAAACTGTACACGCTAAGCCAGCCCTAACATGCTGCCGCTTTCAAGTCACTGTGTTCTAATGCTGTATATCTACTTCAAATTGACCACAGAGTCTGGTTCTGTGAGAGTGGCAGGGTGGTAGCTTTCTGGCGTGATGAGATTTTGAGAAAGAATGGAAGCATGGGAAGAAAGGAAAGCCAGATGTTGGAAACTCCTGTGTTAAGATGGCTTAGCTTCTGCCCTTTTCCAGGAAGACAGGGAGTGGTTTTGTCCTATAAATTATATTCTTCTAGCGACTTCTCCACTAAAATTGAAACACAGGTTCTTTCTAAGTTAATGCCAATTTGGTATGCTTTCATGAGTTTGGGCAGCAAAGAGATTTTCCAAAACTGCCTGCCTGCCCCAGTTCTCCTGTCTCCGCGGTCCTCTCCTGGGAAATCTGTCATCTGATCAAAGTCCTCCACTGTTTGCCTTTGGTATGGTGAAACTCCTTGGCATGAGAGTCACTAGGACCTCCCGAGCAGTCCTGGTTCTGGGTTCTATGTCCTTCTTTCATGCAAATAATTTCTCAATTACCCATTCTTCCCATTTCTGTTTGCAGGGAGGTCTTTTTGTGTTTTAAACAAAGTCAATATTATTTACATTTGCACCAGTTCTCTTTAGATAACCTGAATTTGTACTAATCAAACCCATTAGGACCCACTGTCATAAACATAAAGGCAGAACAAGACCGAGAGAAGCAAATTCATAAGAGTATAATGGCACAAGTTTAGATAATTATATCAAGGACGATGATAGAGGAAATTATCTTTTAAACTGCTTTTCTAAGAAAATCATATGTGCCCTTGCAAAGAATTGAAACTTAACATCATAGATATAAGAATATCACTGAATAAATGAGAGGCCTAAATGTAAAAGACAAATGTGAAACTTTGAGAATAAAGCAGGACAAGGGCCAGGTGATGGCCCAGAGGGTAGAGAATTTGCTGCAGAAACATGAAGAGTTAAGTTCAGTCCACATCCCAAAGCATCCCTGTGAAAAGCATCTATGGTGGCTGGTGGCTGTAGTCCCTTCACTAACAGGCAGAGATGGGTGATCCCAGGGCTCAGTTAGTCCAGGGACTATCTCAAAACACGGTAAAAAGGAAAACACCCAAAGTCAAACTCTGGCCTTCACACACACACACACACACA
>NW_004949109.1:1116126-1131311 GCF_000317375.1 Microtus ochrogaster | reverse complement strand
AGAGAGAGAAGAGAGAGAGAAGAGAGTGAGAGAGAAGAGAGAGAAGAGAGAGAAGAGAGACAGAGGGGAGAGAGAGAAGAAAGGGGGAAGAAAGGAAAAGAAAAGAAGGGAGGGGGAGGAAGGAAGGAAAGAAGGAAGGAAGGAAGGAAGGAAGGAAGGAAGGAAGGAAGGAAGGAAGGAAGGACAGGAGAAAACATGACAGCAAAAGCATGATCTATACAAAAAACGGTAATTTGGACTTCATCAAAAAAGTTTTAATGTTTCATAAGATATTACAGTGTTAAAGGACAAGTCACAGACCGAGAGGAAATTCTTTAAAGATACACATATAGCAATTAAAGGTCTTGGATTCTGAGTATATAAAAGGTTGTCAAAATTCAGTAACACAGCCCCATTGAAAAGATGCAAAACCACTAACAAAGAAGATGGGATAAGCACAACAAAAAGACGGGCCACATCATTATTTCCTTATAGCAGTATTTCTTAACTTTTTGGTCAAGAACTCTTTGGCAAATCTCTATCTTCAAAAATATTTACATTGCATCTACAAGAGCTAGTTCCAGGACAAGCCCCAAAGCTATAGTGAAACCCTATCTGGAAAAACCAAAAAAAAAAAAAATTACATTACAATTCATAACAGTAGCAAAATTACAGTTATAAAGTAACAATGAAAATAATTTTATGGTTGCGAGTTACCACAACATGAGGAACTGTTGTAGCATTAGGAGGGTTGGGAACCACTACTTCAGGGGATGCAAATCAAAGCCAAGGATAGATGTTATGCCGCAACAAGTAAACAGGGTACCTTTGAAAAGCAGGGTACAGGAAATGCGGTTCCTGATGTGGAGAATCACACACTGTTAACAAAAATGGAAAAATGCTGTGGTGCTTTTTGAGAAGTTTTCTGGCTCTTTAATATTAAATATTTTTAAAAAATTAATATGAAATACAAAATTTTCAAATGTTTCTGCAACTCTAGCTCTCCATATTCAGCTAAGACAGCGACAACATGTATCCACGCAGAGATATGTATAGGAATGTGTGTGGCAACATCATGAACCTGAAAGCACACACACCCCATGTGTTCATGAGAGACGAAAAGAGAAGCAAAACATAGTGTACATAAGAACAGGCCACGCTCTACAGCTCCGGGGCATAGACAGGGAGTAGACGGCATAGATAGAATGGAACAATGACCTCCAAAGATGTTACTCAAAGTGGAAGCAGCATATGCCCAAAAAGTAAGCCAAGGCTACAGACCAGAAAACGAGTCAGTGACTGCCTGGGGCTAGAGGTGGGATCTAAGCCTACCTGTAAGTGGATTTAGTAGATCGCACTGGAGGGAGGAGTAGTTCAAAATTAGATGGTTGTCTATTGCTTCACTTGGTGTATCTACAAAAAGCACTGGATTGTTCAAATGGGTGACTTTCATTAGATATAAATTATAGCACCATTAAACGTGTTAAAAGTTCTTCATTACCAAAGGAAACTCAATGATAGATGATTATAAAACTAAGTTTTGGGTTTCAACTTCAAAATGTTTTCTATTCTTGGATAACTCTGAGAAGAAAAAGCCTGAGCATGGTCCTGTCACTAATGCCTTTTCTGGAAGTATCAACTGCTCTATTAACTGAAGAGAAGTTTACAGCAGCCCAACTCTGTACCCAGAGGGACAGATGCATTTCTTCTCTAAATTTCATTCACAGAGGATATCCCATCATCATCATCATAAAATAATATGTCCCATCTCAAAAAGAATTGGTCCCGGAAAAGATATTTTGAATCAGGGGTTAGGAAAGTCATCTATGATAGCTCCCCCAAAACATCCTTTCCAAACCAAAAGGAAGGAAGGAGAAGGAGCAGGAGGAAAGAGGGAAGAAGGTGGAGGAGAAAAGGGAAAAGAAAATCATAGGAGGCGCTATCAAGTTGGAAGACCCTCATGTCAACCTCTAAGATTGAAGTCTCAAAAGTCAATGAACCAGATCCCATCACATCCACACGGAGGCCAGTGTCAGGGAGCAGGGCCCCTGAGCCGCGTTGCCGTTGGCACCCCTGTTCCTGTGTTCTACTCCTCGATAAATACAGATGACACCTCCGGGACTCCAGGAGACAGCCCAGCTGCCCCTGAGGTTGGTAGATGCTAAGAGCCACCGCAGTGACCCAGCGGCTGGCCTCAGACAGCCAGGGATGTAGGGAAACCTCCACCTGTGGGAGAAAGCCCCAATCCTTAGCCAGGCGCAACCTGTCTCTGCTTGCCGTGTCTGTAGCACCTGGTGCAGATTAGCCTCTGCTGGGTGGCATGATCGCTGGTGCATCCTGTTTCTCTCCCCCCCCCCGCCCCCACCCCACTTCAGCTGAGAGCGTGCCAATTATCAGAGACTTAATCTTCTTGTAAAGAAAATAAGCAAACCGTGAGGTTTCGGAACACGTATGTGCAAACCTAACACTTATGGCTGCTTCAGCTGGGGTTAGCCCCCAAAATGACAAGTTTATCCATAGTCAATGTCTAATCATTTCTGTGGCATTCAGCAGGGGGTTTTGAGTCAGGTAGGACTTGCAGAGGAAAAAGATTGGTGGTGGGGGGGGAATGACATGAGTCTAGTTGTCTCTTATGAACTGGGGTCTTTTCTTTCTAGGCAGAAAAAGGAAGTGTGAGAACTAAGCCTTCTGCAGACACAGGAGACACGCTAGGGTAATGTTCGTTTTACGCAGAAAGGCGCTGAATGCTTACCAGACAAAGGTGGCTTGTTCCTTTGCAAACTGAGTGATAGCATGGACTTGGCTGTGGTGCTTGCAAAGGTGTTTGGCCTATGTGAATGCATGAACTTGAGGAAGAGCTTGCCAAATCCCGTTAAAGTTTATGGAAGTCAAGAAGCCACAGACTTCCAACTCTGGTCCCCTTTCTCAAGCTCGGCTTAAGGTTTTGTACAGGTAGTTGACTGGCTTTTTTGTGTTTTGATTTTTCATTAACACAGAAGGCTTGCTGTTGGCAATCACACCCTGGAATGTCCTTGCTGGAGCTTAACATTCCAGCACATTCTACATTGCCTAATGATGAAGTTGTGGTTTGCCAGGAAAGGACTTTTAACACTTTCCTTCTAGAACTGGGTAGAATTATCCCTGTGCAAACCTCAGCTAGTTCAAACAGAGCTTCTGTAAAGGCAGAGGGAGAGAAGAGCTGCTATAAATACTTTCATGGGCTGCAGAGGTGATTTACAACCGGCTTTATTAATCCTATAAAAAGGCACAGCTGAATGCCTTTAAGTTGCATGCGTACAGATGACTAATTAAATACACAGTTGAAAGTCTTGACCCAGCACAATTCTGACCATTAAAGAAATAAGTCTTGAGTTCCCCTCCAGGCAGAACTTTTTGGATGGATTTGTGGGTGGAAGGGGGTGGGAGAGAGGTAGAAGGGGGGAAGTGAACCACAGAAGGTAGCGAGCACAGAGAAAATTTGGTTTCTGCCGATTCGTGTTTACCATTCTTCCCCTACACATATGAATGGCGGAGTGGCAGCGGTACATGCCTGCCCCAGACTGCCCAAGGCCACTTCGCCGGATCTCCAACAGTAATACAGTAACAAGGCCAAAGTTAGTGTGCATGTATGTGGGGGGGTGGGGGGTGGGGGGGTGGAGTAAAGCATTTTTGTAATAGAAAGAAAAATAAAATCCTAATGTTGGTAGAGGGATGGAGTGGTCCAGTCTTGCCTTGCTCACCAACTCAGCCCATCTCACTCCCACAGCTGATTTGCACTCTCAGAAACTGAGGCTCAAGGATAAGAGGTGATGTTTTAACTAGACTAGTGTAAGGGCAAGTCTAGGACAAGGACCCAGGAGTGACCTCTAGAGCCTTCACCTTTCTGAGACACCCGATCATTCCTCAGGTTCTGTTGCCAGGAGACACAACATGTTTCAGTGGGGGAGAGAGGATTAGTGGAAGGCAAGCAAGGTAGGCTATGCTTCCAAACACAAAATGTTTGCCAAACCATTTATCAGAAACATAAAAGGCCCTTTCAGTTTTCAGGTTCTTGGAAGGGACTGGAAGAAGAGGGTGTGGCCTTTCCCAACAGGGGACAAGCTGCAACAATTCTTCCATCAGCTCTGTGAGGTTTGCTTTGTAAATTGGCCACCTCTCCAAGTCCGGCTCTGCTAAAAAAATACTTTTAGAAGCTCCCATGTAAAGCTGTGAACGTGTGCTGTGCAAACACTAGGCAAATGGGTCGGGGGAGTTGGGGAGACTGCAGTAGGGGCTACATGCTTCTCCTGCAATGACCGGCCATGTCAAGGTCATCCCCAAACCTCTCCACTGCCCAAACAGGGAGCATGGCTGAGATTTTTTTTCCCCCATCAAATAGCTCCACAAGCTGTGATTTAGGATTCTAGGGTTGTATTATTAACTCCAAAATTAACAACAAGCTTTCTTCCCTCTTTGCACATGAAACATGGGGCCTGGCTGTTGCCTCTGCCTGGGAACACTGCCCTCACTCTCGTTCATTAGTCTTGTTCATCAGCTAACTCAGATTTAACTTCAGCTCAAATGTCACTTGCAATTAGGGAAATGTTTCTGGAACCCAAGAACCAGGGTTCCTCTCAGAGATTCCCAAAAACAGTATATGTATACCTTTGCCACAGAACATACACTCTTCTGTCTGTTCAGCTTTATTCTTCATGGTGGGCACCATGAAAGAAATGACCATGCCTAGTCTCCAATTGTATTTCTTGCTCATGCCATTATGTCATTATATAGGGATGCCTTAATGTCCCCGGGTCCATCATCCTTCCTCAACTTCACTGCATTGAGTTCTGTATCTAAAACCATCAAGGTAAAATAGATGTAAAAAAAATGACTAACCATGAGGACTGGATTCTGCTGGGAGATAATGCTCTTATACACAATGCTGTGGGATGATGTCCTTGTACACTGTAAAGAGCTATCACTCATATTAGTTTAATAAAACACTGATTGGCCAGTAGCCAGGCAGGAAGTATAGATGAGGCAGCCAGACTAAGAATTCTGGGAAGAGGAAAGGCAGAGAGTTACCAGCCAGGCACAGAGGAAACAAGATGAGAATGCCTCACCGAGAAAAGGTACCAAGCCATGTGGCTAAAAATAGATAAGAGTTATGGGTTAATTTAAGTAGTAAGAGCTGGCTAATAATAAGCCTGAGCATTAGGCCAAATTGTTTATAGTTAAAATAAGCCTCTGTGTGTTTCATTGGGATTGAATGATGGCTGCAAGACTGGGCAGGACAGAAACTTCTGTCTGCAGGATTCAGTTATTAAGAGCAGTATGAACTGAATGGCTTTGAACAATCACTGGCACAACCACTTAAAGAGTATAGAATCTAATGATCTCAGTTCTGGTTACAGAAGGCCAAATCCAAGTGTAGACCTCTCTCCTTGGTTTGTAGATGACTGTCCTCCTGTTCACATGGTATCCCCTATATGGTTCTCTCTAAATTCTCCCCTTTTCATAATCATGTTGGATTAGAGTCCATCCCAAGGACTTCATTTGAAATTGATTAGTTATTTAGGCATCCTATTTCCAAGGTACTTAGAAGTTAGGACTTCAGTATATGAACTTGGGGAGGGGGATAATATTCAACCCACAAGGGAAGAGCTGAAGTCACTACAACCAGTTGGCCACTTGGCTAGAAGCCACCATTATCACAAATGCCAACCTCTATGGGGCTTGGAAAGTCAGGAGGGGTAGGATCCACTACCCATTTAATTTTGTTAAAATTGGGAGAGTTAGGTTGCTGACAAAATCCCCCATATCATACTGCTAGAATAAAAAGCATCAAATTTACTGCCATTTACAGAACACTCCCTGAGCACAGTCAAGAGTTATATACTTGTGCCCACCAATAACTCCTGGGACCATGAAGAAAAGCCAAGCAAACCAGTTTATCTAGGGAGTTATAGTTTTAATTTCTTGCTCTCAATTTGCAGTATTATTCCCAGAATGACTGCAAAATTGGCATTCCAGCCATAAGCCGAGTGAGTAATCAGTGGAGGTCACATGGGGTTGAACTGTGCCTCTGCTTGCTGACAGGGTATTTCTTCCTCAAGTCCCCATTCTCTCTAGCAAGGCTAAAGTCAGGCTGCTCTCTAGGCATCTGTCCCGGCAGCCTACTGGCTCAGTTTGCATTTGATGAATAGTGATTACATTAGCAGCAAAACACCAGACAGGAGTGAATTAATTCATTTGGGCTCATGGTTTCAGAGGGTGCAGTGGGCATAGTTCCTCAAATGGTGGCTGAATAAAAAAATCAGAAAGTCAAATGGAAAGTGGGCTCTTTCTAGGAACTCAGGCTTGACAGGTGGAGTGCAAATCCCCAAGATTCCACAGCTTCTCACCTTCAAACCATAACAGTCATGCTGATGACTTTTAAAAATTATTCATGTTTGAGATTATAATGACATCATTTCCTCCCTATAGGTATTACTAAATATAACCTGCTCAGTCTAAAAAATTATTCTGCGCTGACCATTTGGTTGGATAACCAGTTGGTGTGCAACTTATAATACAACCTGGGTTTTCCTCCAAATTTCTAATTTTCTGGTTTGCTTTTTTTTTCCTAATTCTAAAAACTTGACTCTGTATGTAGCTAAATACAAGGGCATTTGCTTTTTTACTTTTTCTTCCCTTGTGTGCCTCTCTTTGGTCCCTCTCACATTCTTCTATCGCTTCTCTGGTGGCATCTTCTATGGCTCGTCTCCTGCATCAGGACTTGTTTAGGTAACTAACCTAGCTCTTTGAGTGACAGGCTTGCTTCCACAGGACTAGCTTTGTAATACCTGAATGAGACATACTTCTCAGTGTCAAACACTATTTCCATCAGCACTTACCATATTTTATAGATTTGTCTGATTTGTCTCTAGTCAGACTGACTTCTACTAAGAAAAGGACTGCGGTCTGCTCACAGTTGTAACTTAGGAATCTAGTTGAATGAATGGAAAGCACCAGATATTCAACAAACGATCTCTTGAATAGCATCTCCTCTCCCTTAATTGCTTCTTAATCTATAAATATCCATAGCACACATTATGATTTCAATGTGAAGAGTATCCACGCACACACACACACACACACACACACACACACACACACACACACACACAAGGGCCATGTGTTAAAGACTTGGTCCCCACTTTGTGGCACTTTTGCATGTTGTGTGAGACACACTCTTCCTAGGGTGTGTATAAGATATACACACATCTACTCTTCCTAGAAAGAGAGCCCATGACACATCACCATTAACATAAGCTGCACTAAAATCTTGCTCGGTGAACCACTGAGTTTTATTCAACAGGGGTGGGGACAAGAGGTTAATTACAGGAACAGGGTGTGGACCTCAAAACAGCTCCATTGCTGAACAGTCCACCCCAGCATGAGTGCTGACTCACAAATCTGCTTCCCTGGAGCCCTCTGTCTTAGTTTCAGGGATGGACAGGCCCAAGAGACCTCTCAGTATAGCCGGGGAGGGTCCAACTTGAATCTGTTTTACCACCTTTCTAAGGCACGTGATGGTTGTTTGCCTCTGGAGCTTCACGAGCCCCCACTTCCCCTTCCTGGAGCAAATCTTTCAGTTCAGAGGGAACTTATTAATGACTTGAGATGATTGCATCACCAGGGTTGTAACTTCAGCAGCAGATTAATCCATACTAAATATTCCATTAGGAGATGGGGACCTGTTAAAAGAAGTCTCTAGCAGGTATGTCTTTGGAGAGTGTATATCTTGTCCATCCCAGGCCCCACTGGCTGGCTGTCATAAGGTGAGAACTCTGCTCTGCCATGCCTTTCAAATGTGATGCTCAGGCCTGGCACGGACTGAAATCCTGACAACCATGATGTAAGTCCTTCCGTCCTCCCTGAAGTCCTGTTCTCAGATACTGTTCCTCCCTGTGAGAAAGACCACAGGCTAAGTTCTCTTCGGTTACTCTGAATGAACTTCCAACAACATAGATCCACTAGTCCTATGGTACTGAGCCTATCTATACTCAAAACATTTTTTTTTATCATCTAAAAGCTACTAAGAATAGAATCTTTTGGTGTCTCTCTAATTTTCGCTCTAGGCCTCTCTTATAAGGCTGAAGTAGAATAAGGGACTTTCTTATTCCAAATCTGAAAAGTTTCCTAAATTAATCTTTGCTTTTTATTCTTCTGGACAGTCTTTTTTTTTCTTACAGAAGAAAACATTTAATGGAGGGGTTGCTTATTGTTTCAGAGGTTTAATCCATCATCATCATCATCATCATCATCAGGGCAGGGAGCATGGCTGCACACACGCAGACATGGTGCATGAGAAGTCACTGAAAGCTCTACACTCTGATCTGCAGGCCTCAAAGCCCACTCCCAGTGACGTACTTCCTCCAACAAGGTCACACTTTCTGATCCTTTTCAGTTTTTTTTGTTTGTTTTTTTTTTGTTGGAAACTTTTTCTTTAATTTATTTATTTGTTGAGGATTTCTGCCTCCTCCCCGCCACCACCTCCCATTTCCCTCCCCCTCCCCCGATCAAGTCCCTCTCCCTCATCAGCTTGAAGAGCCATCAGGGTTCCCTGACCTGTGGGAAGTCCAAGGACAGCCCACCTTCATCCAGGTTTAGTAAGTTGAGCATCCAAACTGCCCAGGCCCCCCCAAAGCCAGAACGTGCAGTAGGATCAAAAACCCATTGCCATTGTTCTTGAGTTCTCAGTAGTCCTCATTGTCCGCTATGTTCAGCAAGTCAGCCAGAAGGTCTTCTGGACAGTCTTATGGTCAAGAGAATCTCATCCTCCATGGCTACTTTTTCCACAGTGCCACTGCAGTGATCACTGCTCCTACCAATTCCTTTCCCCCTCAAAGAGGGAGGACAGACACGCGGTTGATGAGCACTCAATCTATGACATCAAATGCAATGATTTTTGTCCAAGGATAAGAACTTGCAGTTGCGGTTTTTAATTTCACTTCGGCAGAGTTTCACTGCTGTTCAGAATCTCGGCAAGCCTGCCCGCCAAGGGAGAGGATGAGCAGAATGAAGTGGGATGCAAGTGTCAAAGCCAGCTCGAGTCTGTGCCTGGCCTCCTCCTGAAAGTGACTCACTTGGTAAACAATGCAGCTGCTGTAGGAGGCAGCGCTGTCAGATTTGATAGATGGCTGTGTATCCCTGGATCCTCTGCAGCGGAGCAGATGGGCTCTGGGGCAAAGCAACCCTATCCAACCCATCGTGAGCCCGTGAGAAATATGAGAACTCTCTCTTCCAGTGGTACAGATAAGGCAGAGTTCTCTGCATCCTGCTGCCCTGGATCCATTCCACATGCTGTCCCCAGCCTGCCTGGTGACTGCAGCTTCACATATGGCCTGTATGAGAACTATTGCTTCGCTAGAGGGGCTGGGAGCACTAACTCTTCCTTTCAAAGAGCGAGATCTCCGCTGGTCCCCAAATAAGGGAGGCTGGATGGAGCAATGAATATGTGATTACTGTCATGAAGAATAATCCCTGGCAAATATGAGCTTGGGAGAACCAATTGGGGTGTTGAATAATGGTCCTACCCTTGCTTAATGTGGGTCTAGCCTTGTCTCTCGTAATAGAACACATTGCCAGCAAACAGCATTTAGAGATTCTAAGTGAAGAAAGACAAGGCCAAGATTAGCTCCCCCAGTGATGTTAGCAAACAGGAGCAAGTTTCCTGGTAAAGTGTTCTCCATCTCCCTCCTCTGTTCAGACTAAAGGGACATTGGGCTCCACCCTGCTTGGCTCTGACCTTCCAACCCCTAGAATGTCTGTGTTCTGGCCAGGGCAAGCACTAATTTTGTCGGAGGGGATGTGATTGGAGGAAGTCTGAAAAAAATAAAAAAGCCCTTCCCTGCCAAACCCACTCTCACCCATCCTGGCTTCTGGAACCTCTACCACAAGGGGTCCCTATGCTGGGATGCAGAAGGCATCTGTTAATGTGCCATCCCAAAGGAACGCCTCAAGCCATCCTCTGCCATACATACCTTAATTCAACCTCCGTGCCACGTGATGAGGCCAGAAATACAGAGAGGTGGACCTTAACACAAGATGGCCGAAGTGATCCGGAGGAAGAGCGCCCAGCTGGGTGACCCCTAACCAGTGGTCCCAGGTCGACACAAGAATGTTTCAGAAAGGTATGCCCCTCGAGAAAACGGAAGCGAGGGACTAGAGGAAGAGAAGTTTCATCCCCTAGGGCAGCGTGAACAGAAAGCTCAGCCATGTGACTTTTCCAGCCGCAGCGGTTCGTCTGTTCATTTCTGAAATGCAGGGTTTCATCCATGTGTATAACACCCTTAAAAAACCCTGCCAAGTACCTGTTCTCAGTCAGGAGAACGACAAAGAAGAGCCACATGGGTGACTTTGGCCTGAGTGGGACCCCCTCAGCCTTCTCTTGTGAGTCCCCATTCTGCTCCGCTCCTAAGCTCTTAGACGACGCTACCTCTGTCTGGCCCCTGCGTCCCGAGTGTCCCGTTCTCTAAGGACTGAAGACCTTACTTAGCCTTCCTTGGCCTTCCATGCATGCATGCCCATCTGCAAGTTTCATCCCATGCAGTTTCATGAAGTGGGCAGTCATATGAGAACATCCCTGTGCCTAGTCACACTTTGTTCGCGTGTACCGCCCGTTTCCCCTCCAGACTCTTTATTCTCCACCTCGGCCTCACTGAGACAGGCATTGCTGTGGACTCCATCTCTCTAATTTATGTCAGGAATGTGTGAGCTGGGTGTGCCTTTAATCCTGGTGTCAAAGAAACAGAGGCAAGCGGTCTACATAGTGAGCTCCAGGCCAGCCAATACTACATAGTGAGACCCTATCTCAAGCAAAAATTTCTCCAAGTACTAGGGCCTGTGTACTGGCTCAGCAGTTATGGACACTAACTGCTCTTCCAGAGGACCTGGGTTTAGTTCCTGGCACCCATATTAAGCAGCTCACAACTACATGTAACTCTGTCTTCAGGGGATCTGGTACCCTTGACCTCCATGGGTACCTGCACACACACCGTGCATGGGCATACATAAAGGCATTCATACACATAAAAAAATAAAATCTTTAAAAAAAGAATGTATGTGGTCATGGAATGCCAATTTGGGGTACAAAATCTTTTGAGATTAGCTTTTCCTTTTAATTTGTCATTATTGAATTTTTAATTGTTTTTTTTTAAGCTATCTTTTCTCATTTTACACACCTGTCCCTCTCCTCCTCCGGCTCCTTATACCTCCTTCCCCCATCCACTCTTCAGAGAGGGTCAGGCTTCCCATGGGAAGTCAACAAAGTCTAGCACATTGCTTTGAAACAAGACCAAGGCCCTTCACTCTATATCTAGGCTAAGCAAGGGATCCCTCCTAAGAGAATGGGTCCCAAAAAGCCAGTACAAGCAGTAGGGATAGATCCAGGTCTCACTGCCAGTGGCCCCACAGTCTGCCCCAGCCTCACAACTGTCACCCAGAGGGCCTTGCTGGGTCCTATTCTCTGGCAACTTATCTATATTGTTAGGCATGTCACCTATGCCTAAGTAGTATTCCAGGAT
The DNA here is from genome assembly GCF_000317375.1 of Microtus ochrogaster. Lineage (NCBI taxonomy): Eukaryota > Metazoa > Chordata > Mammalia > Rodentia > Cricetidae > Microtus > Microtus ochrogaster. Next base: position 1,119,783 of record NW_004949109.1, on the reverse strand, counting down.
CTGGTTCTACTATAGTTTGTTTAACTGCTCACCTGCTGAAAGATAGTTGGGAGGTTCCAAGGTGTTTGGGTCTATCGCTAACAAAGCTGCCATGAACACTATTGTACATGCTTCTTTAGGATCTAAGTTTTCACTTCTTGGGGATGAAGATCAATGGGTTCAGTTTTCTAGGTCACATGGCAACCGAACATGTAGTTTTGTGAGGAACTACTAGGCTCTTTCCAGATTGGTATAATTTTACATTTCCATCAACAATGTTTGGGCGATCCCTTGCTCCATATAGAAAATGCTTTTTATTTGACTAAATGCCAAAATCCAGTTCCTTTCAACGGTTTCCTCCTAGTACCCAAAGCAACAGAGGCAGAAGAAACCCTTGCCCTGGTTGAGTTTCAAGAGCTGGGCTCCTGCCTCCTCTAGGCACTTATTCCCCACCCCCACTCTGACTCTGCAGTCCCCTTTCATGTCTTTCTCCTTTGGGGGCCTTCCCAGTCGCCTATCAGTATCAACTGCAATTCCTTTGTATCTTGTTCTGATCATAATCTGCTAATCTCCCCAGATGCTGCGCACAGCCAGCCCCAGGGTGCTGCTCAGGGCTACCATTGTCATGACTCAGCGCCTTGCAGGAAGAGCCAAGCCAGCAGTCACAAGGCTCCATGCCAGCATTAGCCCCTTGCCCTTTGGAGCCCCTGCCACCCTGATACAGCATTGTCCCTATTCCTATGTTGCTAGGAAAGCCCCAGAATTCTATGGGCAGAACGGAGAAGGCAGGCTCAAGCTGGCGAGGACCAGGATGAGAAATGCTTTGCTGTCCTCCAGAAAGCAGATTCAGTCTTGGTATCTGAACATAACCATTTAAGCTAGTTCTAAAATATCATGATATCATGCTAGCTACCAGTTGTTGAATATTCATTGTGATTTTTTAAACATTGCATTTACTTATTATTTATTTATCTGCTTGTATATTTTATGGATTTGTTTCTTTTCTTCTACCATATGGGCCCCAGGAATTTTTAATTTTTTTCTTTTTATATTTTCACCATGTAAGGCCTGGAGATTTTTTTAAATTATGACGTTTATTGATCTTTTTGTTTTGTTTATTTGGGGAAGTTGGTTCTCTCCTTTCACCATGTGAGTTCCAGGGATGGAACTTGGGTCATCAGGCTAGGTGGAACACAAAACTATCTGCTAAGCCATCTTGCCAGCCTTTGATTGATTGATTCTGAGACCGATCTCACTATACAGCACTGGCTGGCCTTGAACTCACATAAACCCACCTGTCTCTGCTTCCCATAGTGCTAGGATTACAAGCACGTACCGGGGGCACACCTGGCAGAAGCACACTTCCCAGGCATGTGGTTTTTTCTTCAGGTCCCATGGCCACTCTTACAGGACATTTCTACTCTCTTCTCCACAGCTTCATGTCTCCTCTTGCACAAGTGAGATTTTGTAGACCAAGGCGTATAAACCTTATGAGACAGAGCCTTGGGCTCTCATCCTATTGTTCATAGCAACAGAATCTCCATGAGGGAGTCTGTCACGAACAGCAGCCGTGTTGCCTGATAATCAACTTAAAGTTCTTCAGTTGAGCGACAGTGCCTAGTCTACAGCCAACATCCCCTGACAAGTTACAGATTCTGTAATGGAAAAAGAAAGTTTCTGCACGTCCAAAAAAAAAAAAATGTCCGAAGGAGCATGGTGTATAGCAAGCTTCTGGCAAGGGATGCAAACGTGTCCCTTGTCCGCCTGCTCCCAGCTCATGCCATACCACAAATGAGGAAGGACACAGTGTGGCTTCATAGCATGCCTCAGTCCCTGCGTGCCTGCCTGTCATGTCGTTCACTCTGCCAGTGTGCGTTTCACTGGGCCCCAGAATTCTGCTACTCAAGCCATTTCACCTTCTGCAGAGACAAGATGCTGACAGTAAATACTTCTCCAAAGAGAGCTTCCCTTCTCAAGCCGAATGATATTCGATCTGCGTGTTAGATTCTTCCCGAGTCCTCGCTGGAACCACACGCCGTCCCCTCCCCCCCCCCCAGCCACACACACTCTCCACACGCAGCTGCCAGAGCCTTTTAAATATTCTTTCTATCTTGTACCAAAGAGGATTGCCTTCTAGATAATTCCTTGTCTCCTTAACTCAGCCTTGTTTTGAGACCTTCTGACACATAAGGCTGCCAAAAACAACTTGAGACTCTTGCCATCAATATTTCATGCCTCTCCAAGGCTTGGCACTCGGGGAGCCCCACCCTCTGGGAACCAAGCCCACTCATGCTACCCCCCCCCCATCTTTTCTTTCCTCTCTAGATTGGACCCTCTCACTTTTAAGCTCTTCTTCCCCTTAGGCAAAGGAATTCAGATTTTGGCGGATTGTTTGTCTAGGACAGAAAGTTAGAATTTAAGAATCAGAAGATCATGCCTTTTAATCCGGATTCTAGAGCTAAAAGTACTCCCAGATCAGGTTCAGATCGCCTGCTACACAGGACCAAGCAGCACATAGCAGTTATCTGAGCCCTCCAGAGGCTGACACAGGAGGGCCATATATTTGAGGCTAGCCTGAGCCACACTGTGAGACACTGTTTTAAGAAAAGGGTTTCTTGGTTTTTTTGTGTGTTTGTTTTTTATTTTTGTTTTAAAGCAACACAAACAAATATTACCAGGTTACAGGTTGTGACAATCTTTTTGGCCCATCAAACCCCTGATCCCACTTTTATTACTAGGAACACCCCTTAGTGTGAACTTGCCCTCGGGGTGCCTTTTTGTAGCCCCAAAGCAACAGATGTTTTCAGCTAGACATCTTCATTTGGATGTTACACACACACACACACACATACACACACACTGCAATTTATTCTGAGGCAGAACCCACACTCTTTCTACCCTCCCCAAATAGTTTTTCTCCTGGGCTCCTTTCTCTGTAGAGCAGGGCTAATCAAACCAAAAACCCGGGTGTTTGCTTTCACTTCCCATCTTCAAATCCCACATCAATTCATCCAAGCCGTTCCAATTTCATCTCTTACATAATTTCACATCCATCTGTTAACCGCTATGTCCACAGAATAACGACGTTTCCCAACCTAGTGATTCTAGCCCCGAATCTCCTACCTGTGGGGTACCACAGAAGACCTCTCAATAAGCCACAAATTGATGAGAGAGGTTCTTCGGGGAACTGCTGAATCAAAAACATGTGGATCCAAACTTCCAATGTTAGAATGTTCTTGTACTGAGGTGTTTCCCATCCCCAACATCTTTATTTATCCAAAATTCCTTTGCCGCTAGGAAGTTAAATACTGGAGGTGATGTGTTCAGGTATCTTTAGTTCAGCCTATGTGTTAGTATTCAAAGGTGCATGTCTTGGACAGTATGCTCCTGAACCTAATGCTGGCTTCATTTCTCACTCCTGTCTCCTCTCCTCCCCTCCCCTCCCCTATTCTCCCCTCTCTTCCTCTCCTTTTCTCTCTCCTCTCCTCCCCTCTCCTTCTCTCTCCTCTCCTATTTTCTCCTCTCCTCCCCTCTCTTTTTCTCTTTCTCTCTCTCCCCCTCCTATCATCTTATAATTATCTTCCTAAAGGTTTTAGTAGGCATGACCATCCATCTGCTTATATCAGTCCATTTAATCACCTAAAAGTTACATATCTAGGATTGTGAATTATAAGCTCA
>NW_004949109.1:1099093-1115201 GCF_000317375.1 Microtus ochrogaster | reverse complement strand
TTTTTTAAAAAAAAGTTACATATCTACCCAATGACAGTGTGCAAAATATCAAGGTGTGCCTGTCCCTTCTCCCTCTCTCTTCCTGTCCCCACAAAGTATTGGCAATGGCAAACTCAGTTTTCCAACTGCTCCCTCAAGCCCAGAATCCCCTTTTGCTGACACATGTGGCTCTCCTGGCCTGGAATGACCTCTCCATGGATGGTTGGTTACCTTGATTTTTGTCCATTAGTATCAATAATGGGAGAGTATTCAGAGTAACAACTTAAGGACAAATCTAGAAGCAAAGAAGGCAAAATTGGGGCCACTTAACCTGTAGGGAGAGCAGTAAAAAAAAGAAAGTAAGGCTTTGGGTTTTGCATACTTTCAAGGTACCTATTTGATATATTTCATGAAAACTTCCTTAAGTTTTTGAACTACTTGACAGGTAGATATGGTTCAGTAAGGTTGGTATAATAAAATACCATAATCTGAAATGATTATAAGCATGGGGAACTTCATTGTATCAGCCAGGTAAATAGTGCCGTGAGGTAAATAGTGCCATCAGCCCGTAACAGTAATTAGGATGTGAATGTCAACATACAAACTTGGAAGGAACACAAACACCCAGTTCATAGCAGTTGGCTAGCGTGTCGTCAAGTTTTACTTCCATGTCCCTACATCTTCTCACTCACAGTGTTGACCCTAGTCAACAGACCTCTTTGCAAGCTGAAGGGTCTGAGTCCTGGCTCTCTCAAGTGTCTGGAAAGGTAAATGTATTTCTTAGTACTCTTGAAAGTAGAGTTTCATTTCCTAAACTATTTCATTGATCTTGAGTTTTTCTTCGTGTTTTAAGAAGTGCTGACTTAGCATGAAATCTTCTCACCCCTAACTTTTCACTCCCGTTTTTTTCTCCTTCAGTAGCAGCAGCGGCAGTAACACAAGCATTAACTCATAGACATATAAAATGACCATGCCAGGGGTTTGTGTGAATTTAATCCTTATAGGAAACATATGTAGCAGCTTTTCATAGCTGTTTTTAGTATGTAATACAATACAAGTTCCAGAGAGTTTTAAAAAGTCAGGAAGGTATCCACCTAGAAAAATGTAAAACAGAACTGAAATCCAAATTTATCACCCTAAACACTTCCATGTTACACTCAATTGGCTCTCTTAGTATCAGTTATCTCATTTCTAATGATCGTGGAACTGTGGGTAAATCTACTGATGAATTTATAAATAAATAATATTTTAAATTAAAAAAACAATTTTGTGCTTACTATAGGAAATTTGGAAAACTCAGGAAAGCACAAACGAGACTTTTTTATACTCTATATCAAACTTCCATCATATTCTCTACATTAAACTGATTAAGATGAACTTTTTAACAATCTGACTTTTTCAATATAATAGGGCTGTTAAAACATTTTCCCATGCCATTAAATTATTTTAACGCAAGGTTATTTTTGTAGCCATGTAACAAACCATTATATTTATTATATAAATATTATTTATATTTATATAATTTATATTATTTTATAATAAATAATATTATATTATTTATATTTATATAATTATTTATTATTATTTACTATATAAACAAATTTATTTCATTAATTCTATATTGTTGGATATTTAGGTTAAATCTTTATTTCAGGTTAAGGTTTTCATTATAATTCATTCTTTAATGAACATTTTACATAATCTATTTCCTCTATATAAATGTCTGAGTTTTCAGTAGAATAGTTTAAACTGAAAGTGTTTAAGCATTTAACTTTTGCTTTTTTTTGCCAAAACCACCTTCTGAAAGATCGTTCTAATTTTAAACCCCAACCAGCAGTTTTTAAATATGCCCTACTTCCATACACTCCTGGTAAACTCAGTGCTATTTTTGTTTCAAGTTGTTTTCTTTTCCTTTTAAAGGTTCTCATTGACTTTATTTTAAAAACCATAAGTGAAGCAAGCTCTGCTTCCTCCCATGAAGGAAAAGTAACTGACTGACATTTGCACCCCTACTCCTGTAACTCACAAAAAACTGGCCAGAGTGTATAAAATGCCTGTTTTCCAACATTGGACAATGAGCAGTAGATCATCTAGGAGCTCTGGAAGCAATTTCCTAACCTTAGGGCAGCAAGGGGCACCTATGCAGAGTTTGGCAGTCTCCCCATGTTGAGAAGGCATTGGGAGCCCAGAAAAGCTGAGGCAGCAGTAAATTTCAGGGCAGTGTTCCAGAGAGGGAGGCGCTAGCTAGAGGAAGAATTCGGCAGTCTGCAAAGAAGTCTCCAGATGAAACCCAAAATTACAGATGTTTAGGTGAACTTCACAAATCCAGGCAAGGAATCGCTGTAGGGACTCTCTCCTAAGGCCCACAGAACTCAAACACCAATACTCACTCATGTGGTCACTCAGAGGAGTACCTAATTTTAATAGGCACGCAACAGAGATGCCAGAAAAGCCCAACATTTGTGGTATAAGTCAAACAGCCCTATGATATGCCTGATGTCCAGCTGCCCCAACAAAGATCAAACTGGTTGGGCAAGCAACGTGCATACCTGCCTGCCCAACGAAATGTCAGAGTGCCAAGGAAAAACACCAAAATCCAAACATCCAGCACATAACATACCTAATATCTAATAGCCAATAAAAAATGCTCCATATGCCAAGGGGTACCACCCGACCCCAGATCAAGAGAAAATCCAGTCAATCAAAACAGAAGCCGTCCACAGAGGTACAGAAGTAGCTCAGATGTGGAATCAGCAGAATTTCAAAAACTAATGCCTAAACTCAATAATCTATAGGAAAGTGGGGCATAATGAAGTCAAAATATCTTCTAAACCCACAGGAACATCCCAGAAAACCAAAATTACATATCAGAAGTCAAAAGATATTTCATGAACAACAGATTAGACACTGAAATAGAATGACAGATCAGTAAACCGGAAGGTATCATATGCTGTCGTAAATTAAGCACAGGTGAGAAAGATTTATATAAAAAGAACAGGACCACCACAACATGTTAGACAAGCATTTAATACATGTAACGGGAGCCCCAGATTGAGACCTAAGAAAGGTGCAGGAGGCATTTAAAGAAGATTGGAGGTATCCCAAAGTCCCCTTAAAAATTAACATATTTTTAAAGAGCATGAAAATCCAAGCTGCATAAACTAAAACTAGAGCACATTGATACAGTAGCCACCCTCCAAGATGGCTCCCAATGACCATCATTGCAGCTTTCACGCTGTTGTGTGTCCACCACCCTCACTAATGCTGGCCTGTTTGACACCTTGATAGAGCAGAGATAATGACATATGACTTTTGAATGTAGGTCAAAGGAAACACTTTGGCTTCTCTGTGGGAACCCACCTATGCGTCATACAGAGAATGCTAACAGGTAGACTAGCTCAAATGTGCCACTGTGGAAGCAGACTCCTGCCTGTATCATGAGAACCATCAGATGACTGAAGCACCGGTTAAGTTAAGAAACCTTACATCAGGACCACCTTGGTAGTTATGCCTAGATTCCGACCCATAGACACCATGAAAGGCATTGCAAGTCACCTCACTTGTGAGGTAACAGTTTGCACAGCAATAATAAATTTTACTTCTACTTGCTAACAAAATATAATTATAGTTACTTTTAAAAAGTCTCTTGGTAATAGCAATGAAACAGCCTGAAATACTTAAGTGATCAAGATAAAATTCTTACTGAAAATTAGAGTATTTCTAAGTAAATCGATGTAGACTTATAAATGGAAATATCTATCATGCTCCAAATTTGGAAGATACAACATTGTTAAAATATCACTTCTGCCCAGATTTAATTTATAAGTTTGGTTGTGGTAAATTCTACCAGTCCTTTAATATGAAAAATGGATTCGTGGTTGCCTGAACCCTGGAGAAGGGAGAAATATCCTGCAAAGGAGCCAGGGAAAGGTTTCAGTGGTAAGCAATATTGTCTGCCTCTTGACTCTGGTGTTAATTTCATGAGGAAACACAGGAAGTAAAATTCATCAGTCAACTATATGTAATCAATAAGAATGATTGCACAGAGTTTGGGCCTGAAGCAACAAATTCTACAGGAGCAGGACTGAGCCAGAAACCTGGGCCAGAGCAGGCCTGAGGCAGTAAAATTCAAAGGAGCAAGGCTGAGCCCACAGCCTAGACCAGAGCAGGCCTGAGGCAGTAAAATTCAAAGGAGCAAGGCTGAGCCCACAGCCTAGACCAGAGCAGGTCTGAAGCAGTGAACTCCAAAAGAGCAGGACTGAGCCAGCAACCTGGGCTGGAGCGGGCCTGGGCCAGTGAACTCCATGAAAGCAGGAGCTGATCCAGACCAGGGTCATTTGTTGAAGCAGGAGTAGGCCAGGGATCTAGGCCAGAACAGGCCTGAGACAGCAAACTCGACAGGAGCAGGTAGGGGGGAATAACTGCTGAGTGAGTGGGCCAGAGCCAGAGACCCCTGCGGGTCCAGGCATGCATCTGGGACCATTGAGGGAGTAGACCTGAACGAAAATTCCTGTGGGTCTGGGCGTGAGTCTGGGACCTCTGAAGGAGTAGGCCTGAAGCCAAGTCCTCTGCAGGTCTGGGTACACCTGAATCTGAGACCTCCAAAGGAGTAGATCAGAGCCAGAGACCTTTGCAGGACCAACCCCAAGCCAGGGACCTCTGCAGGAAAAAAGATCCAGACCAGGAACATTTAAAAAATTCAGTAGCCCTTCTGTACACAGAAAATAAATGGGCTAAGAAAGAAATCAAAGAAACATCACCCTTCACAATACGCACAAATAGCATAAAATATCTCAGAGTAACTCTAACCAAACAAGTGGAAGATTTGTATGACAAGAACTTTAAATCTTTGAAGAAGGAAATTGAAGAAGACACCAGAAAGTGGAAAGATCTCCCATCCTCTTGGGTAGGCAGAATTAACAAAGTAAAAATGACAATCTTACCAAAAGCAATCTACAGATTCAATGCAATGCCCAGCAAAATCCCAGAAAAATTCTTCACAGACCTTGAGAAAGAATGGTACTCAACTTCATATGGAAAAGCAAACAACCCAGGATAGCCAAAACAATCCTGTACAATAAAAGAACTTCTGGAGGCATCACAATCCATGTCTTCAAACTCTACTACAGAGCTACAGTGCTGAAAATAGCCTGGTATTGGCATAAAAACAGACAGGAGGACAAGTGGAACCAAATCAAAGACCCAGATATTAATCTACATACCTTTGAATACTCAATTTCTGACAAAGAAGTAAGAAATATCTAATGGAAAAAGAAAGCATACTTAACAAATGATGCTGGCATAACTGGATACATAGAAAAATGACAATAGACCCACAAAACTCAAGTCCAAATGGATAAAGACCTAAACATAAAGCCAGCCGCACTGAACCTCATAAAAGAGAAAGTAGGAAGCTCACTTGAACACACTGGCACAGGAGACCACTTCCTAAATATAACCACAGCAGCACAGACACTGAGAGAAACAATTAATAAATGGGACTTCCTGAAACGGAAAAGTTTCTGTAAAGCAAAGGACACAGTCAACAAGACAAAACAACAGCCTACAGAATTGGAAAAGATCTTCACCAACCCCACATAAGACAGAGGTCTGATCTCCAAAATATACAAAGAACTCAAGAAATTGGACACCAAAAGATCACATAATCCATTAAAAAAATGGAGTACAGACCTAAACAGAGAAGTCTCAACAGATGAATCTAAAATGACTAAAAGACACTTAAGGAAATGCTCAACATCCTTATTCATCAGAGAAATGAAAATCATAATGACTTTGAGATTCCATCTTATACCAGTAAGAATGGTCAAGATTGCTGGGCGTTGGTGGCACATGACTTTAATCCCAGCCCTCAGGAGGTAGAGGAAGGCAGATCTCTGTGAGTTTGAGGCAAGCCTGGTTTACCAGAGCTAGTTCCAGGACAGGCACCAAAAACTACAGAGAAACCTTGTCTCGAAAATCCAAAATAAAATAAAATAAAATAAAATAAAATAGAATGGCCAAGATCAAAAACACTGATGGCAACTTATGCTGGAGAGGTTGTGGGGTAAAGGGAACACTCCTGCATTGCTGGTGGGAATGCAAGCTGGTACAGCTCCTTTGGATGTCAGTGTGGCAATTTTTCAGGAAATTAGAAAACAACCTTCCTCAAGACCCAGTAATACTACTTTTGGGTATATATCCAAAGGACACGTGCTCAACTATGTTCATAGCAGCATTGTTTGTCATAGCCAAAACCTGGAAACAACCTAAATGCCCCTCAATTGAAGATTGGATTAGGAAAATGTGGTATATTTACACAATGGAGTACTACACAGCAGAAAAAAATGACATCTTGTAATTTGCAGGCAAATGGATGGAACTAGAAAACATCATATTGAGTGAGGTAACCCAGACCCAGAAAGACAATTATCACATGTACTCAATCATGTGGTTTTTAAACATAAATCAAAGAAAACCAGCCCACAAACCACAATTCCAGAGAACCTAGACAACAAGAAGGACCCTAAGAGAGATTTACATAGATCAACATGGGAAGTAGAAAAAGACAAGATCTCCTGAGTAAATTGGGAGCATGGGGACCATGGGAGATAGGTGAAGCGGGCGGGGGAATGAAGTAAGTGGAGGAAAGAAAGATGTAGAGCTCAATAAAAATCAATAAAATTAAAAAGAAAGAGTGATTGCACAAAATGTGTAAACCAAAAATATGCTCCTGTCTCTAACTCCTATTTCCTACCCATCCCTACATTACCAAACATTATATATTCATCTACATATAATTTACGCATATGTAAATATATTCTTATATGGTTGTGTTTCCCTTAAAAGATGTCAGCATGTTTTATGCAGTTTCCTATACATTTTGGCTTTTTCGTCATTCAGTATAGCTTGAAGACCATCTCCTGTCAATCTATGAAGAACACCTTCTCATAACTGGTTTATATATGTGTGTCATTATCTGCTCTATCTGTGTCCTGTTCCTCACATTTGGGTCCTTGCCCCACCGTGAATAGCCAGGCAAGCGTGTGTCTCACGCAGCTCTGTATCTGCCCAGAGACTAACTGTAATTTTGATGAATACAGCAAATTTCCTATCAAGTGAACTCTACAGATTGATGCTACCACAAGCAATTCTTTCTTTTTTGTCTTTGGCAATATAATGGATGGAAAATAGGGTTTTATTTACCTGAATTTATGTCTCTGTAATTGTAAGATCGAGGTTCTGCCCATTGTCCCTAAGATAATTTTTATTTTCTTTTTTTTGATAATTTTTATTTTCATTTTTGTAACCCAAGTTTAAAACCTTTGACTGATTTTTCTATTACATTCTAAAATACATATACATAGCTTTTTCTATAAAAGCAAATTATTTTTACTTATGTAATGATTATAAATACCTTTAATAAGTTTGTCATTTGTACTTTTTCATGAGTGTGTAATGTGCACACATGTGGTGGCTCACATATGTGCAAATGTCCATATGTGCTCTTGCATGGGGATGCTGGAGATAGATGATGGGTCTCTGTCTCTTTGCACTGAGATTACAGTAGCTGCCTTTACATGGGTGCTGGGGTCTGAACTCCACTCCTCATGCTTACACAGCAAGTACTTGACCCATTGATCCCTCTCCCTTGCCCCTATTTTCTCGTTTGTGTTTTGCTTCTGATAATAACAAGTTGAACTGAATCATTTTCTAATTTATCATACTTTTCAATTTTTAATTTTAATTTATTTTTTGTCTCTATGAATGTTTCGCTGTAAGAGCATATCTGATCCCCTGGAACTGGAGCTGCAGAGGGTTGTGAGCAGGCAGTGTGGTTGTGAGCAGGCAGTGTGGTTGTGAGCAGGCAGTGTGGTTGTGAGCAGGCAGTGTGGTTGTGAGCAGGCAGTGTGGTTGTGAGCAGTCAGTGTGGTTGTGAGCAGGCAGTGTGGTTGCTGGGAATCAAACTCAGGTCCTCTGGAAGAGCAGCCAGTGCTCTTAACTGCTGAGTCACCTCTCCAGCCCCCACCGTACTTTTCTTCTGTGGCTTTTAAATTTGTTGTGAGGCTTACAACTCCCCATCTTGTGGTCATTTAAAAAAAAAAAAATCCAATCCAGGACTACATAGAGAAATCCTGTCTTGAAAAACAAAACAAACACAAATTTCCAAGGTTTCCTAAGATCCTTTTATGATCTTAGTTTCTACACATAAGTCCTTAATCAACCAATAATATATTTTAGCATACCATGCAAAATTATCTACATTCTCTTTGATATGTAATTATTCCATCACTGTTTCCTAAATAACCTACCTTTCTCCACAGATCTGAAGTGTTATCTGAATCACATATATCCCTAGATCCATTCCCATGTTGATTTAAATCTGTTTCCAGATTTTCTATTTGCTCTACTGGTCCTGTCGGCTCTTTATGACCAACACCGGGTTGTTTTAATTATTACAGCCTTATCACAAGCCTTAATAGTCTGAGAGACCATTTTCTCTATCAAAAGCTTTCCTAGTTCTTTCCGTTTCTTAGTAAAGTACTCGACCAACCTCCATTTGAATTTTAGAATCAGCTTGAATAGTTCCACAGTGGGTGTGTCCTTTTCATCATTTTATTGAGATAATATAAGAACGTATTGACTACAGGGAACCAGCATTTCTGATTTTGATTGCCCCTATCCAAAGTCAATTACAGAATGCCTTCTATATGGCAGAGTGTGCTTTTCTGGTCTCTAAATTTTTTACTGACATTTACGTTTTTTTCACATAAATCTTGCATAGTTCCTTTCCCACTGTCTTAATCCAATTACACTGGCTAGACTTAGCATTTGCTAATAAGAGCATGACACAGGAAACCAGCTCCCTGTTCATTTTAGTGAAAAGTTTCCATTTCCTGTTAAGAATCATACTGACTTTGTGTGTAGCTATTTGCCTGAATATCTATTGTGAGACTTCAAAACTCTGGGATGAAAACCAAATGTTATTAAAAAGTCTCCTAGAGATGATCATACTTTTATTACCTATGAATGGAGTACATTTACCTAACACATTTTTATGATAGTAAATAATTTCACATTTCTAGGATAAACTCTACCATTCTGCATTCCTTCTTCAGTTCACTACTGGATTCTGTTTGCTATTTCACTGGGTTAAACCACAGCCACAGGGTTTCGTTCTGTTTCTGTTAGATTTTTAAATCACTGCTATATTTGTAATATAAACTGTGTTATAAGTTTGGTTATTTCTGTGCGGTCAAAAGGAGTTACTCTGTATCATTCTCTGCCCTCATAGGTCTGGTATTCCATGTCAACTCTTTACGCCTATTGCACCTTGGGAGGGAATACATCTTGAATTTTTCTGCCATTAATTGTTGTATGGTAATTAGGAAGGCAGCATATCTTTCTACCAAATTTGGCATTGCACCCAGTTTTTCTTTCACGGTATTTCTATAAACGTGAACACCAAATGCTTTGTAAATCCTTTATTTTTGCATATACAGCTATTGATTATATTGTAATTCTTTACTTTATATTTTAATTTCTTCCTTTTGTTTTTATTCAGGTTAGTTATCTTTCAATGTTTTCCCATAGAAGGCAGCTGTTGGATTTATTAATATCTATATTATGCTATTTATTAATATTTATTTTTTTGAGTTCTGCTTTCTTGATTTGGTTTTACCTTTACCTTTGTAATTTTGTAAATGAGATAACTTAAATCAGCCAGTTTTATGCTTTATTCATTACCATAATTTTTCCTCTGATAAGGAGGCCTGTGTCCTTAGGAATGTCTGATGTTTTGTTTTTATCACCACTATTATTTTCCAGGTAGCAGTTCCAACACCCTCTTCAGCTTAACATTTCTTTTAAAGAAATTTTAAATTTCTTTTCATGTGCTATTTTGTTAAATTTTGTTTAATGCATCTAATTTCTCCTGCAATAAGAATGCATTTGTTAGAATTATTTCTACTTTTTGCAATGTATTTTGTCAGCTCTTAGAGATGTTTCAGGGATACAAAAGGGTAAGTACATCTCCAATTTCTATGAAAGAGGGGTGTGGAGTTTTTGTTTGTTTTGTTTATGCTTTGTTGGTCTCTTTCTTCTCTTTTCTTTTCTTTTCTTTTTTTTAACTTGATTCCTGCAGTGGAACACAGAACCTTTCTCATGCTAAGCAAGCCCGCTACCACTGTATTCCCAGCCTTCTTTTCATTTTATTTTGACACAATCCCTATAATGTGTCAAGGATAGCCTTGAACTTTTAATGTTCCTACCTCTGTCTTCAGAACAGCTATATTACAGCCAGCACTACTAGGCTACATCTAAAAGAATGTTTTAAAACCATGCACAATGGTGAACACCTGCAGACCCAATACTCAGAAAGCGGAGAGAGAAAAATAAGAAAACCAAGGTTATCCTCAGCTAAAGGGAGAACTGGAGGGCAGCCTGTGTTACACAAGACTAACTTGAACCCCTAATTATAATTAAAAACAGATAAAAGAATGTTGTTTTATATTCACACACACACATACAGGCACATACACATGCACATAAAATATAGGTCAATAATCTTATCTAGGTTTCATTTCCTTACTTTTTCTGCACATTGAATTATCCATAAACAACTTCTTGTCTCCCGTGGCATTATTCCATTTTCTGTTCCATCTCAGAGTATCTGATACTGAGTCCTTCATAAGGAAAGAAGTTCCTTCAGCTTACAAGTTTGGAGGGGAGATGTCTAGGGCAGACAGCACTAGCTGTCCATCATCCCTCCTATTGCATCACAACATGGCAGAAAGGGAAATGGCCATATTCAGAAGGGACCAAGCAGGTGGGGTAGCCTCACTGCCTAACAGGCACTCTGTGGTGCTTCCTATGATGATGAGGACATACTCCTGTGAGAATCTCTTCCCAAAGGCAGTGCTCGCAAGATCTAACTACCTTTTACTGGGTCCCACTTCTTAAATATAAACCTCTGTACTACAATATAGCAAAAATGCCTGCATTACCTAAAGTGATCTGCAGATTCAATGCATCTGCCACCAAAATTCCAACGACATTCTTCCCACAACTAGAAGAAAATAGTCTTAATATTCACATGAAGGTGCAAAAGAACAGAAACAGCCAAGGCTATTGTGAGCATAAAGAGCAAAGGTAAAGGCATCATGATGGCTGATTTCAAATTTTACTACAAATAAAACATAGAAACAAAACCAGCATGACATTAGCAAAAAGAAAATTGTATGGATAAATAGAGCAGAATAGAATGGAGAATCTATAAACAATCCTATGCCTCCTGATTTTTGACAAAGGTTTGTCTTAATCGATATTCTATTGCTATGAAGAGACCATGACCATGACAATTCATAAAAGAAAACATTTAATTGGGGCGTGTTTACAGTTCAGATGTTTAGTCCATTATCAGCATGGTGGGAAATATGGTGGCACACAGGCAGACACATGGTGCTGGAGCAGTAGCTGAGAGTTCTACATCCAGATCCACAGGCAGCATAAAGAGATAGACACTGGGCCTGGCTTGAATATTTGAAACCTCAAAGCAGACCCCCAGTGACACTTCCTCCAACAAGGCCACACCTCCTAATCCTAAGGTCTGAGTTCAAGCTGTCAGGCTAGGAAACAAGTGTCTTTACCTACTGACCTATTTCACCAGCCCCCCCAAATGTAAAATGGATCAAAGACTTTAATGCAAAGCTTGAAATTCTAAAACTACCAGAGGAAAGCAAAACCTTGAGGAAAGATGTCAAGGCATAGATGTAAACAAGAGCTTTCTGAAAAGGAGACCACAATATGAAAACACTCCCAAGAATTGAGAGATGTGTAAGATTTTAAAGTGCCTGCACAGCAAACAAAATAATTATCAGAGTGAAGAGAAAAAATTCTACAAAATGAGAGGGCTTTTGGTTTTTTGTTTTGTTTGTTTTGGTCAAATATTCATCTAGTAGAGGAGTCATTTCGAGAATATATGAAGAACTCAAGATAATGATATATAAATAAAACCAATCCAATCAATTCACCGGTAAATGAATTGAACAGTTAGCTATACATAGAAAAATGATCAACATCTTTAGGCATGAGGGAGATGGAAGCAAGACGATGCTGACATCCTTCTCCTTCCAGTGACACTGGCAAGAAAATGGCAGCAGTGGCTCACAAGAATGTGGGGAGAAAAGGAACCTTCAATCACTGTTGGCAGAGATGTGATTAAGTAGAGACAACGCACAAATTGGTACGGAGGTTACGCAAAAACAAACTCAGAACTGATCTGGAGAGAAAGCTTAGTGGAGAGATAGGGAAAAAGACACCTTATATCAACTTTGGGCCTCTATATGAACATGCATTTGGCATCCTTAGTAGTCTATAACTCTTCATCTAGAATTTTTTTAAATTTGGAACTAAATACATTTCTATCTAAAATGATTAAATTTAACTGTCTCCTATTCTCGAGAATTTGAATAGAATTCATGAATTACTTTTTATCTTTATCATAAGGCCCCCATGTGTACACACAAGAAGCTTTTTCTGTTTTACCCATGCTTTCTTTTATATCTCAAGATTCTCAAACATTTTTCTATTCATCAGAAATATTCCTATTTATTACTAAATATGTTGTGAATGGTACTTTTCTGCTGTATCTTCTAAAAGATTATTGTTCACATTTAAGAAGATAACTTTCTTATGCTAATTTTACACATGATAATCATCCTAATTTCTGTTGCTTTTGATAATTTTCCAGCTGAATTCCTTGCTGTTCTTTCTCTTATCCAGTTGAATCAATTTTTACCCCTAGAACAGTGAGCAGTAAATTACAATAATGATAGTGGATTTCTTTGTTTTGTTCATTATTTTAATGAGGGGTATAATTTAGGCCTCATAACAAGTAAATAAATAAATGTCATTTTAACGAGCTTTTACTGCAGTACTTTGGAGACCTGTGGTCAGGAGATGATGGGCAAAGTATTGACAAACTACATCAATGGATTAATTCCTCCTGCTGTCTGTTTTTATAAATAGGTTTAAGGGAACTCGGCCACACTTGTCTGCCTTTGTACTATATGACTGCTCTCGCCGAGAATATTTACTGGTTGGTTCTTTACTGAAAATATTGACCATATCCAGTTCCAGAATATACTTCAGCAACCATTCTAAAATGTCTTGTGTGACAAAGCATTTTTTCTGTTGTTACCTATTTAACGTATGCTGGCAGCTGCCTGTGCACTAATGGATGCTGGGATTTCCTTGCCGGTGGGATTTTAGTATCCGAAACAGGTGCTCTCTGAAAACAGAACACTTCGTGTCCCAGTTACCAAGATGTGTTACTCTAGATCATGATTGGAGCTATAAGGAAAGGAAAAATGAAAGGTCGTTATCAACGCTCTTGAGAGTTTATATTTTAATATAGAGAAAAGGGAAGAAGGAAAGACAGTTAATCAGATAAATCCTGCTAGGCTAAATCAAGTAGAACACAGTTCCACGAGGAGGCAAAATATAGGAATGGAGGCAGCATGTGATTCAGAACCCTGAAGCATGCTGACAACATCAGAACCCCCTGCATAGAGGTATGTACAGAGGAGTGCCTCAACAGAGGGCCGACAACAAGCCTGAAGTTAAATGAGTTACCCTCAGGTGAAAAGCAGAGGAAAAATCCAATTTCCACTCTGAATTCTATATCTCCAAAATCAGAGCCCCATGCTTTCTTCTTCTCCTTTAGCTAGTATGTTAGAGTGAAAAGGGGGAGACCCCTGTAATAGGATAAAAAGATATACTCAATTTAAAGAGGTACATGCCATATACTCTGACTACAAATGGTAAGACAAAGGCATACAGATGCCAGGGAAACCCCAGTTCCCACGCCTCAGGAACACATTAGCTGGACTGGGTGCAGGCTCTCCCAGAGGCTTTACCATGGCCATCTCCTGGTTCTTAGGTATCAACAGAAGACAGGTAAGGTTCTGGGTGCTGATAATGAGGGAGAATAGTTCAAGGGCTTCCTATGAGTACTGACTATAATTTAAAATTTTCCCTTTTAAAAATAAAGAAATCAAACTCCCTCCTATGCTATGCTATGCACAGCCTTTTGACTCCTGGCATTGATTTGAGGAGAGCAGAGTGTCGACAATAAAAAAAGGCCACCTCACTTGCTTCTTATTTCTGTCTGGCTTCTCCAGAGCACTGTGCTGCCAGCCTCGGGAGTGGCAGTGGCCCTGGAGCCGCAATGAGGAGCTGCAAAGAAGTTCGCATTGGACATTTGGCTGGGGATTCTTGAAAGATCTGGTCCAAGAGACCCTGCAAGTCAGCAGGAGGGGACCCTGAGCTGGCCCTCTGCCAACCACTGGTACCTAGTACCCAGGAATCAACTGAGATGTGGTATGGAACTCTCTGGTATCCAGGAGATGCCCACATGCTGGAATCCAGCCCACTCTGTGACGTCATAATGCCTCCATTCACCAGTGCTGATCTTGAGGCCTACCTGGCATGCTTGGATCTACCCACGTCTCCTTCCTCAGCAGGATGTAGCCTATTACACTCAGCACAGTGTCTGGAACTCTTGGGTTCCTGATCTATCTCAAATCTCCTTCACTTCCCTAGGCTGCACACCATAGGATTCGTTGTCTCCTTGAGGTCATCTGTTAGCCTAGATAGAAACTCTTTCACTGACCAGCACAGCTCATTTTCCGTGGTTCATTTCAATTCACATTTCTCTGCCTTCTAAGATTACTGACAATATCCCCAAACCTTGAAGGTCTCCTTGACTCATCATTGCTAGCCACCTACAGGCCTCGGTTCCACAGCTTCAACCCCATCACATAAAAAGGCTTTGGTTCATCCTCAGGGACCCCAGACATGATCAAAAATCAGGTCACATCCTCTTCTACTGGTAGTAGCACCCACCACCTACAGGGCCATTACTTTGCCTACTAGTCCCCTGCTTGACCCGAGGCAACTCCAGCCAAGCCTGCTGAACTACTCGTACAAGCCACTACCATGGCCTGCTCTCTCCCAGCAGAGTCAAGCAACAGCATAAGGCTGGAGAACTCAGGGCCAAGGACAGTGACTTAAAATATTGAGGCAACAGCAAAGCATCCAATTCAATTCATTTGTGTTATGTTAGGAGACATGTAGACAGTATAGTTGGAGCAGTAGACAGGGCTATATGGTCTCAACTCTACAGAGTAGGTGGACATCTACTCAAAGGTTAGGAGTCCTAGTTTTGCTCTGTTGGACCCTTACCACTGTGGAGCCTAGCACATGGAGTTGTCCAATGGATACTTGCTAAATTTTTAAATTAATAGAAGGATAAACAGTTTCTTAACCTCATGTTTATTTTTTAGAATGCACTGATGATTCGTGAGGAAATAAGTCAGCAAAGACTGATAATTCTGGTGACAGCTCAGACCTTCTAAGGACCATCTTCAATAAACATCCAAAGTATATCTGAACTAATCTGACTGAAAGCAACCGCCTACACTCCTGTCTTTAACCAAGTTTGATGCTTTAGTCTCCCAGTCCTCCTCCCAAACACGGCTCCTCCCATTTCTGCTCCTCCCAGCTCCATCGTCCCATATACTCTCTACTAGGTATCGGATTAGCTCTTTATTCCAAATTACCTGTTCTACAAGGAAATTCTAAACTAAAAAGAATCATTTGAAAATGGTTTTGTGGAACAAAGACAAGTATAAGTTCCAGATAAATTAAAATTTGCCTAAAACTGCCTAAAGAATCAAACAATGCACAAAATGGAATTGGATGATTACTAAACATATCTGGGGAGTATTCTGCAAGCTTACAGCATTAGAAAATATTTTTTTAAAAGACAGAAGAAAGAATCTCAGATTCTGAGGACACCATAGAGAAAATAAACACACAGATCAAAGAAAACAGCAAAGCCAACAAATTCTCAACACAAAACATTCAGGAAATATGGGACACAATAAAAAGACCAAACCTAAGAATAATAGGAATAGAGGAAGGAGAAGAGTCAAAGCTCAAAGGCCCAGAAAATATTTTTAACAAAATTATGGAAGAAAACTTTCCCAACATAAAGAAAGATATTCATTTAAATATTCAAGAAGCATACAGAACACCAAACAGACTGGATCAAAGAAAAACATCTCCT
>NW_004949109.1:1078604-1094135 GCF_000317375.1 Microtus ochrogaster | reverse complement strand
GGTCCTTGGACTTCCCACAGGTCAGGGAACCCTGATTGCTCTTCGAGCTGATGAGGGAGGAAGACTTGATTGGTGGAGGAGGAGGGAAATGGGAGGCGGTGGTGGGGAGGAGGCAGAAATCCTTAATAAATAAATAAATTTAAAAAAAAGGTCAGCAGGTTTATTTACTATTTCATCATCATCATCATTTATGCCCTGGCAATGGTTAAGCATGCATGGGCAGCCCGTGTATAATGGTTCTCCAGTTGTTCCTATCCTGGGAAGTCCTAGATGCTTGTGTTATTGTCATACCCAAGGTTCCACAGTCTTCCCTTATGCTGTCTATCCAACGTTTTTTTTTTTTTTGGGGGGGGGGTTCCTCTTCGCCTTATCCCATGAACTCCTCCAAGCAGTGCTATCTTCAGGTATCTGCTGTCATTCATTTTCATAACATGGTCTATGTCTCTCAAGTGCTGTTGCCGTATCCTGTAGTTTACTTCCTTCTGTAGATGGAGATGTTTCTTAATGTCAGCATGGAGCAGCCTATCTCTTTGTGTGGTACCTAGAATCCTCCTGAGACATGTCATCTCAAACACATTCAGCCACTGTACTGAGGAGCGTTTCATTGTCCAGGTTTCAGAAAGAAGGCAGCTCAAGAGAGTGTCTCATATACTTGGTACTTTTTCTTTATTGTGTTTTTTGCTGACCAAACCTTTCCTGGTGCCTGGAATGCAGCCCTTACTATCACTATCCTCCTCTTGATGTCTGAAATGGTTCCCTTCTTTGAACCGAGGTTTCCTCCCAGACAGACAAAGCTGACTGTTTGCTTGAGGTTCTTATTATTTATTACAATGTTAAAATCCTTGTGCACCCTTCCCATGTGTTGTATCTCAGTCTTCTCAATGTTTACTTTCATGCCAAGGTTTTCGCTGACTTCCAGCACCGTGGCCTGCAGCTCATTTGAACTTTCAGCAAGTAGTGCTGTATCATCGGCAAAACACAAGTTATTGATTCTCACCCCACCCATCTGCACGCCTATATCCTCACCCTCCAGGGCTGTTGCTGTTAGTAATTCCAGGAACAGATTAAAGAGCAGTGGTGAGAGGACGCATCCCTGCATCTCTCCTACGATTGTCTTAAACTCATCATTTAGTTCTCCACAGACTTTGACTGATACAAAGGTATCTTTATAGGCATTTTCTAGTATTACTATGATTTTCTCTAGGCATCTATAGAACCTCATTGTTTCCAAAAATCCTTTCCTCTAAATGCTATTGAATGCCTCCTGGAGTCAATGTAACAGATATATAAGTCTTTTCCAAATTTTTCTTATATTTCTGCCAGTTGCCTCAAAGTGAAGATCTGATCAACTGTGCTCCTGTTAGCTCTGAATCTACACTGGACCTCTGCTAGGAATTCCTCTATTCTGCCCTTGAACCTTTGCAGGATAATGGAGGAGATCTCCTCCAACAGGTTTATTACTAAGTCCCAGATGCCAACAAATAAGCAAATAGATGATAGATAGATAGATAGATAGATAGATAGATAGATAGATAGATAGATGGATAGATAGGTAGATAGATAGATGATAGAGAGAGAGAGAGAGAGAGAGAGACAGACAGACAGACAGACAGACAGATACATAGATAGATAGATGAGAGAGACAGACAGACAGACAGACAGACAGACAGACACATAGATAGATAGATTTACTAAAAGAAGCAACAGGAGTGAGGAGCATTTGCTATGCGGTTATGAGTTAGGACCCCCTGCATCCACAGAACAGTAGGTGTCTGTAGTGGCCCACCTGTTGTTGTAGACATTAGAGGACAGAGACAAGAAAGGCCAGGAACAAGCTAGGTAGACTAGGCTTATTAGCAACCTCTGTGTTGGACTGAGGGACTCTGTTTCAAAAGAACAAAACAGGAGAGCCTGACATCAAACTCAGGCCTCTGCATCACAGACACATGCACATCCAGATAAATGTGAACATACATACACAAATAAATACATACATACATACATACATACATACATACATACATAAATACACACACACATGCATACGCCACCCACGGAGATGCACACAGAAAAAGACTTAGATAAAAGAAGCCACTGACTAAAAGCATACTTATAGTATACTTATATGCACTATACTTGCATAGACTATATTATATGCATATAATATTCACATATATAAAGCACACACAAGAAACAGAAGATTAATTTTTAAGTGAATTAAAATAAACTTTTAAAGTAGAGTTACTACATTTGTCTCAGTGTAGTGGGAGGCCACTTGTTTGTTCCCAGCTGCTCAGCCCTGAAATAATCACACAGAAATGATAGTATTTGCAATATTCTTTGGCCAATAGCTTAAGCATATTTCTGGCTAACTCATATATCTTAAACTAACCCATCTCCATTAATCTGTGTATCACCACGAGGCTGTCACTTGCTGGGTAAAGTTCTGGCATCTGTCTCTGACAGGGCTACATGGTTTCTCTCTGACTCAGCCTCCTTTCTCCCAGCATTCAGTTTAGTTTTCCCTGCCCACCTAAATTCTGTCTTGCACAGGCCTAGGACAATTTCTTTACTAACCAATGGTATTTACAGCATACAGAGGGGAATCCCACATCATCAACAAACCAAGAAAAATAATAAGAAAACATATTTTGTTCCCATCTCCCTAAAAAAACATTTTAACATCTAGAAATAAGGTTGATGTCAGTAATAAAATGTACACGAAAATAAAGACACCATTGTATTGGGGGAAAAGATCAAAACAAAAAATATATAATACCCGGGCTGAATGGCAGAGCAATGTACATTTGGCTTTATAGCTGCCATGACTATGATTGACACAGCCCCTTGGGAAAGCAGGTTGGCAGTATAAATGAACTATCAGAACAATGTGATGACTTTCTACTCCAGTCATTTTACCGTGGGTACTCTCTGAAAGAGGTCATCTAAAATATGAAAGGGAAAATCTTGTTAGGAAGTTGTTCATCACAGATTTATAACTTAACACTTTTAAAAAACCTATCTGGAAGTCCAATGAGGGTATGGTTAAATAACTACAATGCATCACTTGAGAGATTTTTATGTGATCATTAAAATTATAAGTTGGAAAGAAACTAAGCAGAAGAAAATGTTCCTGTTGTAGAAAATATTAAACTTGATAATACACTAAAAGAGTACCTACCAAGACTTGCCACTTAGATGGTAAAGATGTTTTAAATCTCCCCCAAACTTTCTGAGAAAACTTCTTGAGCATGACAGTTACTTTTAGAATTGATGTGGATGAGACCTCAGTCACGTCATACCATGTCACCCTTAGACTGTTCTAAAGCATGACTCACCCCATCAACTGAGGCTGAAACTCTTCTTTCCAGAGCTGGACAAAGTCACTTTCTCACTCTGAGAACTGATGACCATGGAGCAAGTTGACCTTGGCTGCTCTGATTTCTATTGAACTCAGATATTAGTCCGGCCTTGTCAAGGAGACAGAGACAGTCACCTCAGATAGGAAAGGCACTGCAGGGTCTCCTCACACAAGGACGTGTACCCATAATATATATATTATAATTTAATAAAGGACTTGCCTTGAGCCTGAGTCTAGACAACATTTACTAACTCATTGGATACTCTCAACAGTTTCAAGAGGTGTGTGCTCTTACAGTCTCATTTTCCAAATGGGGAAACTGAGTACAAAGAAGGCCTAACTCATGCAAGGTCACTTGGCTAGTAAAGAATGAGGTCAGGAATGGGCTCAACAGTTGGGCCCAACTGCCCATGTTAATGTTTTGTGCATTTGGTTTTTGGTTGCTTGCTTTTGTGCTGCAGAGGAGTAAATGCAAAGGCTTACTTTACGCAAGCCCTCCACCACTGAACCACATCCCCAGTCACTGGTGTCTGGAGACAGTCTTAGACTGTGGTTCTTCTGCCTCAGGTTCCCATGTCCTAGGATTATGGACATGAACACCTGACCACAGCCAAGTATAAAACGTAACTACTTTTTTTTTTAATTTTATTTTTTGAGACAGGGTTTCTCTGTAGCTTTGGAGCCTGTACTGGAACTAGTTCTTATTGACCAGGTAGGCCTTGAACTCGCAGAGATCTGCCTGGCTCTGCCTCCTGAGTGCTGGGATTAAAAGCATGTGCCACCACTGCCTGGCTAAACTTAACTAATTTTTAATAAATGTTTCTGTCAGTCTTAAACCCTACGACATAATTTGACCTTATATCCCTTTATTAAGTTTCTCAAAGTCCTTATGACTGGCCAGTGAAGAAAACCATGGTTTACTTGTTTCCTTCATCAAAAAAGGTATCTATCTGTAATGGGTTGATTTGTGTTCTCCCTCCAATTTGTATAGTGAAGCTCAAATACCAAGTCAATCAGAACATGACCTTGTTTCAAGGCTAGATACTTAGAGATCTAATCAAATTCAAATGAAATCATTAGAGTAAACCATAGTCCAATATGGTTGTAGTCTTACAAAAGGGGAGATCCAAAGACAGATATAGAAGACAGACACATAAGATGGGTGGTCATGTGAAGCTGAAGAGTATTACAGTGGACCTTCTGTAAACCAGGGAACACCAAAGAATGCTGGGAAGCTGCCAGAAACTAGCTAAATGCAGAGAACAAGACAGGACCAACACTGCTGGGTTTCTAGATTGCTCTCAAGGAAATTATAGCAAATAAAAAGGATTGCTTCCTCTTCCTGTTATCATTGCCCATCTAACAGTTGAAAAGGATGGATCTGGGGATCAGGTGAATGTTGATACCCCTCTATGTTGGGAGGGTTGGTTGATGGTAGTTTGAAAACTACAATGAGGTCTTGAGACTCCACATGCAAAGCTGAGAAGTATCTGTGTGGCCCAAATACAGAGAGCAGGGTCATAGAAACCCACATATCCCAGCTTTAATGAGAATCAATCGCATTCCCTCTATGAAACCAACTGCATTCAAACTAATATTTTGTTTGAGGGGAAAAATTACATTTTGAAACATTATAAATACTGATCTGATTTAAAAGCAGAATTTTAAGCCAAGCAGGATGATATTTATCTATAGTATAAGCACTTAGGAGGTAAGGTCAGTAGGATCAGGACTTCCAGACCAGCTTCAACTACATAGCATGTACAAGGCCAGCCTAGGGGTAATTGTTCCCTGCTGGTTTTCCATTGGTGCTTTCCTTGCTCTGCTGACACACACACACACACACACACACACACACACACACACACACACACACAGAGAGAGAGAGAGAGAGAGAGAGAGAGAGAGAGATTGAGAGTGCAGGATGATTCACATGAGGTTGTGACTTACCAGCAAAGTTTCAGCAGGCTTTGGTGGAAGTGTCTGTCTCCTGTGGCAACTACGTGGCTTCTCTACCTGCCTACTTTCTCCCAGCATTCAGTTTAGTTTTCCCCACCTAGCTCTATTCTACCACAGGCCTATCATAGGCCAAAGCAGCTTCTTTATTCATTAGCTAAAAAAAAGTAACACATAGACAGAAAGAAGGACTTCCAACATCACAGAGGGACTGGTAAATGAGTGAGATTGGGTGCATGATGTGGAATTCCCAAAGAATCAATTAAAAAAAAACACATTTAAAAGAAAAAAAGAATATAAGGTTCATGAGTTTATGACCTTTTTTTCAAAGATTTATTTATTTTTATTTTATGTGTGTGAGTGTTTCAACTGCATGCTAAGTATACTGAGCGCATGCAGTGCACCCAGAGGTCAGAAGAGGGAATTTGGATTTCCTGGAGCTAGACTTACAGAGCTTCATGAGCTGTCATGTGAATTCTGGGAACTGAGCTCAGGTCCTTGGCAAGAGCAGCCAATGCTCTGAACTATTGATCTATCTCTCCAGCTTGACTTTACAATCTTCTCTTTAATTTCTTTTTTCAAACTTTTCTATTAGGTCTAGTAAACTTTGTTTTGAAACAGAGTTTTCCAGGGTAACCTTGAACTTACAACCCCAGCATCTCTAGTGATGTGATTATAGGCATATACTGCCAGTCTACCTTAGCCTATTACACCAGGCATGTTCCTCTAATAGTGTTCAAGTGACAGCTTCAACTATTGACTTTTAATGACAATTATGGCAGAGTGATATGTCTTCCCTTCCTCTCCACCCGCCCTGCATGGTACTCAGGATTAAACCTTGGCCTCATATATGTTAAGTACGGGCTCTACCACTTACATATATTCCCCCACCTTTTTGGTTACTTTCTATTTTGAGATAGGGTCTCATTAAGCTGCCCAGGCAGGCCTTGAACTTGTAATCTCTTTCTTCAGCCTTATAAGCAGCAAATTGGAAGCCTGTGCCACTAGATCAGGCTGCTTCTTTCTCTTGAATGTTAATTTATAATTATGAACTATATCTCAGAGAAAATGTCTCTTGCTTCAGTAAGACAATTCTTGATATATGGGGATGGAGAAGGACCAGAAAAAAACCCAACAGAATATTATAATCATTTTGGGTTACAATGTCTCATCATAGCAATAGTAACCCTAAGAAAGATAAGCTATGTAGCTCTTCATTATTGATCCACATTGCTAGGGCTGTATAGGAGTTAATAGAAAATTTACAAATAGTGTTTAGCACAAGGTTCAGCACCTGACAGGCAGCCAGTGGAGTTAAGTAGTGTTTGTAGTTTAATTAGAATTATCATGGTTCTTAGAATGTGGGTAATGTTTCCACACTATTGAAAGATTATGAAAATACATGCACAAAACTCAAGTCCAAATGGATCAAAGACCTCAACATAAAGCCAGCCACGCTGAACCTGATAGAAGAAAAAGTAGGAAGCCCACTTGAACACATTAGCACAGGAGACCACTTCCTAAATATAACCCCAGTAGCACAGACACTGAGAGAAACAATTAATAAATGGGACATCCTGAAACTGAAAAGCTTCTGCGAAGCAAAGGTCACGGTCAACAAGACAAAACTACAGCCTACAGAATGGAAAAAGATCTTCACCAACCCTACATCAGACAGAGGTCTGATCTCCAAAATATACAAAGAACTCAAGAAATTGGATACCAAAAGATCACATAATCCAATAAAAAAAATGGAGTACAGACCTCAACAGAGAACTCTCAACAGAGGAATATAAGATGGCTGAAAGACACTTGAGGAAATGTTCAATATCCTTAGTCATCAGAGAAATGCAAATCAAAACAACTTGGAGATTCTATCTTACACCTATAAGAATGGCCAAGATCAAAAACACTGATGACAACTTATGCTGGAGAGGTTGCGGGGAAAGGGAAAACTATTGCATTGCTGGTGGGAATGCAAGCTGATACAGCCACTTTGTATATCAGTATGGTGATTTCTCAGAACATTAGAAAAAAAAAAACCTTCCTCAAGACCCAGTAATACCACTTTTGGGTATATGTCCAAAGGATGCTCAATCGTGCCACAAGGACATTCTCAACTATGTTCATATCATCATTGTTTGTCATAGCTAGAACCTGGAAACAACCTAAATGCCTTTCAACCAAAGAATGGATTATAAAAATGTGGTACATTTATACAATGGAATACTAAACGGCAGAAAAAAAATAATGACATCTTGAAATTTGTGGGCAAATGGATGGAGCTAGAAAACATCATATTGAGTGAGGTAACCTACACACAGAAAGACAATTATCACATGTACTCACTCATAAGTGGTTTTTAAACATAAAGCAAAGAAAACCAGTATACAAATCACAATCCCAGAGAACCTAGACAACAATGAAGAAAGACCCTAAGAGAGACATACATGGATCTAATGTACATGGGAAGTAGAAAAAGACAAGATCTCCCCAGTAAATTTGGAGCATGGGGATCATGAAAGAAGGTTGAAGGGGAGGGGAGACATATGCAGGGGAGCATAAAAAATATATAGCTCAATAAAAATCAATAAAAAAAGAAAAAAGTAAGAATCTTAGTATAAGCCACTGGTCAATAGCAAGGTATGTATTAAAACATTTTATAATATTCATTTTTTTAAAAAAAGAAAGACTATGAAAATAATGAAAAAATTGAAAACAATTCAGTTATAAGAATGACCCACTCACACCAATGCTTTATAGCAGGAGACTAGAGAGCAAGACACATACAGTGTTTTGGGGTTTATTGGCTGGAAATGTTTTGGACAACAGTCTCAGATATGATAACTTAGTTAAAAAATGAGTACTATTTTTCTAATGTGACTACATTGAAAGAAGAAGAAAAGAAACTAGCTCCTTGCAATGAGAGCTTCATGGCAATGTGTGGTTTTGATGTCACTCAAATGTTTTCAGTCATGCCTGGTTCATTCTCAGGAGAGTTGACAAACAGAACTGCCATGCGCACACTGACAAAATACAAACAAGCACCTGTGCTCCCAGGCCTCCCGACTCTAATTTTATCTCCCCCATGTGTTGTTTGTCTCCCTCTCAGTTTCTAAGAAGCTCGGGGAGATTTTCTTAGAAGGTTCATGTCTGTGTTATGCTGGCTGATATCAGTACACTTGCAACACGAGGCGTCTAAACTGTGAGCGTGACAGAAAACATGGGTTGGGTTTCTTGTTCTACATCTTCCATTTCAGCCCCTGTGAGAAGCATTTATGGCATGCCTGGTGTGCAGGGCCTTGGCCTTGGAAACACAGTTCAGCTCGTCAAGTTGCTTCCTGTGTCACAAGACAGAAAAGATTATCAATTCAATTGAAACATTCTTTGGGAAGCTGGCATGGAGAAAGTGGGGTTTGATGAGGTATAAATTCAATTTTCTGTTTGCAATGGTGCGACGCTTAATAACTACTATTGAGCAGTCTTCTCCAAGAAGATCATGAAGTAAAAAGGGGAAAGATTTTGTTAAATTGAGGGAAACTTAGAGTGCTATGCAGAAAAAAGTTGCTGCAAAAATTAAAATGCTAAAGAATAAAATATAAAGCTTGCTATAACATAGAGGAGGACTGAGATATACAACTAATGCTATATGCGTGTGACATTAATAACCATAAAGATGTATGTCAAAACATTCACTGTGAAACAGTCTTTCTAAATAGTGTGAATTGCTTAACTATTTTTCCAGTGCGCATAGGCCATTTTCATAAAACTGTATAGGAAATAATTTGAGAAAAGAGAAAATTCTGACTCGGGGACTTAGGGAGGCTTCCTAGGAAGGTGACGTTTGGGTGTTTTCCTGTGGGTAGCTGGAGATGTAACCAGAAGCTGCAATGCTCACTAGTTAAATCTGTGTGCTAGCCTGAGAGCCAGGTTATTCATAAATATCAAACACAAGCCTCAAAATAGCATCCCTGAACTATGTTCTTTTTTCTGGAACTCAAGAATCTGATATTTAAGGCATGTACACATTAAGTGACTGAACTATAAAGTTTCGACCTACATATGTAGCTCTAGGATGTAGATATAAAGCTGTGCATTAAAGATCTCATTGAGAAAATGGATGGCAGAAACATAGGGAATGAAGAAATTGTGTGTGTGTGTGTGTGTGTGTGTGTGTGTGTGCACGTGTGCATGGGTGTATAGAAGTAAGTTTCTGTCCTGCCTTTTCTCACAGCCATTCAGTCCCAAAGAAACACACAGAAACTTATATTAATTATAAACTGGCCTATTAGTGCAGGCTTATTATTAACTAGCTCTTATAACTTAAATTAGCCCATAATTGTTGTCTATGTTTAGCCACATGACTTGGTATCATACTCAGTAGGCATTTCCATTTTGCTTCTTTTGTATCTGGCTGGTGACTGCAGACTGAGCCTTTTATCTTCTCAGAATTTTCCTAGTCTGGTAGCCCCACCTATACTTTCTGCCTGGCTCCTGACCAATCAGCATTTTATTAAAATCAATATAAGTGACAAATCTTTACAGGGTACAATAGCATTATTCCCACATCAGTGTGTATTTGTATTAGCTACATATAGGAAACTTTGCCTGCTATAGTATAGAGTTACTCTTGAAAAGGTTATGAATAGTCTTTAATATTTTAGATGAGTATTTTAAAACTTTATCACTGAAAATCCATGCTGAAGGAGAAAGTCTTCATTTGCTTATTTTTTTCTCATTGTCAGTTGTGTGAAGGGAGTTGACAAAAGGGCACTTGACTAGCAGTCATGACATGCCAACTGATTGGCGGTGAGGGCTGAATCTGGTCCGTGAGTAAAGATGTCTCACCTGGATAAAGCCCACACACTGGCTTCTCTATGAAGAACAGATGGTGCTCAGCAATGGGACTCAGATTCTGGCTGCAGTGTTGATAGAATGAGTGAAGACTGTTCACACACACACACACACACACACACACACACACATACACACTCTTCCTGAAGTATGAGAGGGCAGAAAGCCCACCATTCTGTGTTTCCATCTGAGGTGTTCCATTTCATTAAAGACAGAGTGATCAGAGTAACTTTTTAAATAAAAGATGGCAAGTATTTCTGCCTGATGCTGATATTGAATGGTATCCACAGCAAAGTATGCAACACTAACTTAGTAGGTCAAACCCATTACTTTGTGATCCGTTTTTCAGTTTTTATGCTATATATGAAGTCTCAGAATTTCTCTAATTCATATGGCTTAATCTTTCTCCAACATATGATGTTTTTCTTTATCCAACAAAGACAAAAATCTGTGAGCTGATCCCTGAGAATATTATTTTCAAATAATGTGTATCAAATTTTACTCCAGAATATGAGGAAATGCTTTATAATAACTGGTAATATCAAAGAGGAAACTCAAACTCCCTTCTTTGGCACCTCCCAAAGTGAGTCATTCAACATTAAATTGCCCTACTTTAGTGCAAGGGATTTATTGACGTAGCATAGGATGGAAAATGTAAAGTAATCTTCAGTGAGAAGCCATTCCATAATTTTTCAATCTAAATAGCAAGAGTAAGCTCACTGCTATTTCTAAGAGTCTATAATTGTAGACTGATGTGGGATTCCCCTCTGTATGCCATGAATGTGTTTTGTTAATGAATAAAGCTGTTTTGGTCCTAAAGCAGGGCAGAATAGAGCTAGGCAGGAAAACTAAGCTGAATGCTGAGAGAAATTAGGCACAGTCGGAGACAGACATGCCAGAACCTTGCCAGCAAACCATGAGCCTTGTGGTAAAATATAGAATAATAGAAATGAGTTAATTTAAGATGTAAGAGCTAGCTAGAAATATGCTTAAGGTATTGGCCAAATAGTATTGCAAATAATATAGTTTCTGTGTGATTATTTTGGGTCTGGGCAGCAAGAAACGAACGAGCAGCCTCCATCTACCATGTACTCCAGTTCCCAGTAACGAAAATATTAAAGATAAGTTACCTGGGTGCAAAATCTGGCATAACCTCAAACAATGTGATGTTGACATAAAGCTATTCTTAATTTTACTAAATTTAAAATGTTTTTAGCACTCGATGATAACTTATTTATTTGACATGAATGTTCTATTCCTTAAGCAATTTCCAGGTCCCAGCCTTCAAAATTCTTAACAGAACACTGTCTTACCACAGCTCCTTCTTGGGCTTCGAATTATACAGTACATATACTTTCTTTCCATAACTTTAAAATTGCTTTGTAAGTGACTTGCTCAGCATTTTTCAGGCCCAAGTGGGAGCCCTGCCTTTCCCTGAGTAAGTGCTGCCAAGTAATGGTAATATCACTAGAACATTAAGATCAATAATTTTGAAACATTGGGGATTTTCTTTTCTTAATAAACATGTCTTTTCTGGTTATTATATATTTTCCCTTGAAAGGTGGAGTCTATTTGAAGTTTATTATCTGTAAAGAAATAACAAAAACAAATAAGTGAAGTAGGCAAAGTGAGAAAGAGCAGAGTACTCAGTCTCCCTGGCAACTGAAGGTCAATAATGAGAGAAATGGAGGGTGTGCCTGCCAGTATAGCAACTACTCCATCTGAGGAGGCACAGTTCCATATGTGGTTTCCCTGTTCCCAGGGTTCCTCTTTGGTGGTAGCAAGTTTAGGAGACTCTTTGACTAACTACAAGAATGGAGACTTTGGTATGAGCCAAAGTGGCAAAGGTGCCTCCATCCTGGCTTGAATAGATCACTGGTTGGAAGAGGGAGATTTTAGGTGTGGAATAATCAGTGTGCCTAGATAGCACTGCCCATACCACTTATTTTTTTGAAGGAATTAAGTCGCAAGCTAGACTAATAAAAGAGCTGTAAGGAACTCAAGGATCAGCTTCCTCATATGGATGGAGATATTGAGATGGAAAAGGGATGGATGACGAAAACTTATAGTCAAACTGGAGTTTGTTTCTGGGCCTCAGAAGAGTATAAAAAGAGCACTATCTGAAGGAGGAAGGTCATTGGTTAATTATAATAAAGAAACTGCTTGGCCCTCATAGGTTAAAACATAGGTGGGAGGAGTAAACAGAACAGAATGCTGGGAGGAAGAGGAAGTGAGCTCAGATGCCATGCTTCCCTCTCCCGGGCAGACGCGATGAAGCAAGCCACCAGGTCAGACATGTTGAATCTTTCCTGATAAGCACACCTCAGTGCTACACAGATTATTAGAAATGGGCTAAATTAATACATGAGAATTAGCCTAGAAGAGGCCTGGATATAATGGGCCAAGCAGTGTTTAAAAGAATACAATTTGTGTGTTGTTATTTCAGGGAATAAGCTAGCCAGGCAGCCAGGAGCTGGGTGACAGAAAGCAGGCCCGCAGCTCCCACAACAACTATCTTCAGTCTTTGCTTTTTACTTCTTAAGTTTGGGAAAGAAGCAAAGGCCTCTCCTTATCTGGCCACCACCACTCTCTAAATCACAACATCACCCTTGCGGAGGTACAAAATGTACTATCACATTATGGAGGTACAAAATGTACTATCAAAGAATTGGTGGTCTCCCTCCATGAGTGTCTGAGAGAAAAGTTCTCACGAAAAACAGTTTGAGTGCAGTTATCATTGGAGCTACAGCACCTTAACAGCCTTCGGAAGTTCCTTTTATGTTTCCAGATTCTTCCATTCTACTGTCTCAGAGAAACAAAGCACTGAGGAGCCTCCTAGCAAGTCAGCATAAAAATAAGAATTACATCTTAGCACAGATGCAGAATTAATCTTTGATTTAATCCTACTAAAGCCTTGTGCCCAGTTTCTCAGAGTTGGTCTGGGTCCAATGTAGACAGAGGTTAAACAAATTAGCACACACTGATGGTGGAGGCAGGCTTTTCAGTGTGATTTGAAGATTATGTCCACCTTGCCAGCTCAGACTTGCAGCAAGTAAGTAAACTTAGATTAACCCTAGATTAATCCAAAGACAAAAGAACCTTCAGCCAGAAGACTGAGATAGGGCTGGGGGTGGGGAGAAAAGTATGCTATGTCCTAATCACTCAGAGAGAGCACGCCATCCATTCCAGCCAAGTCTGTCTTGATCTAAAAGGAGATCAATAGTATCTGAAGCTCCTTGGGTCTTGGCACTAGGACAGACCCAGCAGGGCAGCACCGAAGAGCAATGACCTCACTGAGGAACACAGCCAAGGCGACCAACCTCCGTTTCTGGCCCTCCCTTCCTCCCGCCTTTCTCTTCATCCACTGCTGGATTGCCAGCTGCCCAAAGCAAAGCAAAGTTAGTCTGAAAAGTAAAGGATCAATGCACCGCACTTACAATGGGCCTGGAAAGAGCCCTTGTGTTTTAAGTCCACCTGAAGTGCTGGAGAAGTTGAAATGAGCCAGCTGTTTTCAAATGGTTGATGGTCCTTTGTTTGTTGGTTTGTTTGTTCGTTCCTGCCTCTATAAATCAGATGTATGGGATACTTTTAACTACTCCTCTATTCCCTTCAACATGAAATGCATCTCTAAATATGTAAATATGGATCTTCGTTCAGCCATTTCATGCACATAGAAGACTAAAGATCTCTTTGAGTCAAGGTCAGTAGGCTTCTCCCTAGAACCAAAGCTAAAATGCCCTGTCCCCCGAATCTTTTATATGAAGATGGAGACTATCTTGATTAGAGATCCCACAAGAGGATGGTGTGAAGAGACTCACAGAAAGAACTCTGAGGTATAAGTCAGATGGGGGTTGGGAAACCAGAATCTCCCTATTAGGGGGAGAAGAGTAAAAATGCTGGGGAAGAGAGTCCGATGCCAACACATTTTTATAAAAACGACACAGAAAGCCTCTTGGATTCCAGATAAGTCTTACAAAATATTTTGATGGATTAAATGCAAAAAGTGAATCAAGCATATGGATTAAATTTTCATTAAAATACAGATGGGATTTTTTTTGTTATTAAATTAAGTAAAATGTTTGGCAAAGTAGATTTGGTTTTGGCCAATCCCGGGGACATGTGAAAAACAATTTTGAGCTATTCAGTGAACTGAGCAAAGAGCCGAGCTTACCCATCCCTAGAGTCTGGAAAAACTGAGATCTGGCTTATCAAGTTCTGATTTGGTGTCAAACATGTTCCTTAAACACCAAAATTGCCTACGTGCTTAGAGAATACAGTCGACATGCCAAAAGTTATTGAGTAACTTATGTCCGGGACATAAAAAGCAGCCATCCACTGACCCGAGAAAAGGGGAACGGTTTTCCCCTCCCCCACCCAGATGTGAAGGACTGAATGAAAGCCAGTGGACTCTGTGTTCTCAACAACTGGCGGTCTAGCCTAGAAAATTGACACCAGGCGACAACTGACTAGGAACTCTCATTGAGGATAAAAGTTATCAGCGTTATTAGATGGTTGACAAGGGGCTTTTAGTACCTACCCTGACCAGAAGGATCTTTTTAAAAGCAAAAGACAATATGCATATTGATGAAAAGTGAGGTCATAATGCTTAGCATTTTTCCCCCTCCAGCATCAAGAACTTGGCTTTACTTTACTTATCTGAAGAAGAAAGGGGGAAAAAAATACCAAAGGAATTTTGCATTGAAATTTTTGGCTTTCAAACGCAAGTCCATTTGAATATCTTCCCATAGCCCATGGGTTACTGGGGAGAAAAAATTAATCCATCTTTCAGTAACCAATCTGAACATGACGATACACGAAGCTCAAAGTTTAGCAATCTTTTGTTCCCTCACATGATGAAACATCACTCTACTACCCCCAGAGAAAGTTCAGCCTTGTGCTGGTGTTTTAGGAAGATCATTCAACGAGTCAAGTTTTTGGTAACCAGATGTTATATATCAAATATCAGCATTAACTCAGTAGCAGTTTATATTTAAATCACTTAGAGTAGAAAAATTTGTATTTATGGATTTGTATCTCTATATCTAAATATATGTATTTATGTCTATGACCCATTCTTTTGTGTTCTTAACTGCAGGGCCATGTGATACTGGGAGAACAGTCTAATGCTTGCTAGGGGGGGTAGGGTTTCTTGCCTCTGAACCACGTGAGCTTGACTTGCAAGGCTCTTTCACTTGTGTTTTTTCCATATGGCAGACAAGTCAGGAAAAGGGAACTGCTGTGAGTATTTAAAACAAAAGAGACTTCAGAGCCAAGCATGGTGACTCATACCTTTACCCTTAGCACTAGGGAGGCAGAGTAGACAGATCTCTGAGTTCAAGGCCAACAAGTTCCAAGACAGC
>NW_004949109.1:1071756-1078457 GCF_000317375.1 Microtus ochrogaster | reverse complement strand
CACACACACACACACACACACACACACAAGGTATTGCAAAGGTCAAGAGCAAGAGTCGGGGGTGGGAAGATGGAGGGTACTAGGGAACAGCCCACTGACATTCAGGAGATGCTAGTTTTATAGGAGATGCTACCTGTGACCTTGGCTTACTGGCTCAAGAGTAGATGGCTCTTGGGGAGTCATCTGGAAGGCTTTGAAGAACCTCCCAATGCTGTCTGATGATATCATATACCTGTTCACATTTTCTAGGATGACCAGAAAATGGTCCCTCCTTTTCCATAGTCCATCTCTTCTCAGTAAAACCTGAACTAGAGTCCTGAAGTAAAATGTAGTTTCTAGACTCCCAGTCCAGACACACAGGTGAAAGTCTAAAGAGAGAAAATTCAACTCAAATTCAATAGACTTTTGGCCCATGTGTGCTCTCTTGCTTTGTTCCAGAGGCTTTGGGGGACCCGCTTGCTCCTGTCTTCCCTGTTCTTGCATCTAAGTCTTTGTGTGCAGATAGCCCTAAGTGGACATCCTTGCCCGGCTCCATCAATCAGCCACCAAACAATTATTTTCCGCGGTTCTCATTTGAACTGTTCCAGCTCAGGACTTTCTACTGTGTGCTCCAGGCACTGCAGTGCCTCCCTAATACCCTAGTCCCCAGCCTGCTGTGTTCATCATCATCTGTGTGACTGTGGTAAAACACCTGACAAAGGCAACATATGGAACAGGAAGGGTTATGTGTGGGCATGGTTTGAGGAAAGCCACTCCATCGTGGAGGGAAGGTACGCACAGGAGCTCGAGACAACCAACTACAGTGCATCTGCAGTCAGAAGACAGAAAGAGACAAACACACTGGTGCCCAACTCACTTTCTCCTTTCCCCCTTTTCATTCAATGCAGAACTCTAGCCTATGGGATGGTTTCATAGTTAAGACATGTCTTCCAACCTCAGTTCAACCCCTATGGAACAGCCCCCAAAGACACACCCAGAGGGGTGTCTCCTAGACAATTCCAAATGAAGCTAGGCTGACAATAAGAATTACCTATCCTACCTGCTCTTCCAAAGCTGACAGTTCCATCCCACAGGCAACTTCTCACATACAAGTGAATTCCTCTGCAGACTGTGCCATCTTCGTCTACCACAGATGTAAACTAATCATACCACAGTCTGTTTAAAGTCCTTCCACAGCGGAGAGCCGAATTTCAAGATAAAATTGCAATACCCTCCTTTAGCAAGCAAAACCTTCCACATTTAGTCCAAGTCTCCCGACCTGGCCTTTGTTCATGAACTTCATCATCATTCTGATAATGCTCAAAATAGTTTTCTCTTCATAGAGCACAGAAAACTAAGAGCGATTTAACTGAAGTATTCAAAAATGAGGAATGAGGGTGAGGAGATAGGAGACCTAGGAACTGACAAGAGACTACAAAGGAATAAAAAGTGCAAAAGGGAAAAGGGAAAAAGTAAATTCTGAGATTGGTGGCACAGAGCAGATGTGACACTAGGTGTGGAAGTCAGGACTTCTGTAGGTAAGGACACTTGGGGAGGGCGGAGCTGAAATCTCTGCTGAGCCTCCAGAGGGTCATCTACGCAGACTCCAGGGGCCAGGACCAAACCCAGTCACAGAATCAGACTCAAGTGGAGGAAGAAGGCCTCGCTGTCCATGAAAAGCCTCTCTCACATCCTTCTTTGTTCTCTAAATCTTTCCTGATGCCTCAGAGCTGTGGCAATTACTATGATGGCTAACCAACAATTAGAAAGGATTTTGTAGTTTCCCAAATACTGCCACAAATGCCTCATCTAAGTAACAAATTATGAGTCTTCCAAAGTCCAGAGTTTTCACAGGGTTCCTGGACTACAAGCTTGGCTAAGTAAAATGACTATCATATGCCACATTTTTATGGAGACTTTGAACTCAATATTATTAACTCTTGGCTAAACTGCTTTGTTTAATTGTTACTTAAAGTTAACAGGGGAACACGAGAGGGTCTCAAAAAAGCAAATGAATGAATAACCACAATTCTCTGCAGAAGGAGTTCTGATTCTCTCTTTAAGAAAACCCACCTGTGGCATGTACAGGGTAAAGAGAAGGTGCCGTAGGAAGACACAGGCCTAGTCTTGACCACTACCTTGCTGTTTGCTCCTGTTAAGTAGTAGAGCCTCTTAGGCTTCTGTGTCCAAGGGAGACATTGCAAAGCAGGTGCACAAAAAGGAAGAAAAGGAAACTATTTTATAATTAATTGGATAACTCCCAAACTTGTTTAGCAATCTTTAAAGTCCCACGCTTTAACCTGTGGCACTGAACTAGTGACCAGTTTACGCTAAGGATATCAAAAATTAGTTTTTGCGTACCTCTTCTTCCTAATGACTGAGGTCTTGTCAATATCAACCTGAAGGGACAGATTAGACAACATGTGATCCACGCTTCATACTGAAATTTGGATGAATTTCTAAGCATCATATGTCGCAATCACTTCACAAATCGTTATCCATTCCTTGTCCCTCCTGTATGGTGTTCATCAAGACTGATGCTTGCTGTGGCATCCATCTATAAGACCTTGTGTCTCTCAATCCATAGACAAATAACTTTGAAACAGTGTGAAAACTGGAAGGGCTTTCTTTTGGGATGTGTGGTCACCTCGTCAGTTCCCTGATTTCACAGAGCAGTGCAGTCTTCAAATTTCTTGCTATTCTTCTGGAGAACCACAAAGACCTCTTCCTTTAGATCACAGTCTTGTAGTCAGGGAAAGAAGGCCTCATAGTTCAGGCTCCTTCATGGAAGACATTGTTACCGTGTCTTTGTCTTTCGATTGTATCAATGTCCCGGGTGGCTCTCTAGTCCAGGAAAGAATGAGCAATGGCAGTCTGGTGTGCTCTATAACTGATTCTCGGGATTTTCCTTTCTGGCTGCTAACACACCGTTAGCAGTTTGCCAGCTGCGCAACTCTGCACAGAGTTATGCAGATGTGGGAAATCAAAGTCAAGGGCTCAGGAGAACGTCACCTTCTTCCGATGTTTCTAGAGGGAAGCTCTTTCCTCGATGTTTTCAATTTTATATTACTCAAACCTGTTCAATCTCCAAGGTCAGGCAGATGACCTTTATCTCCAGACGTCATATTGCCACCACTGGTGTTGAATTCCTCTCTTCTTGCCTTTTTCAAGAACACCTGTGATTGCTTTGTGTCTAGTCAGATAATCCAGGATAATCTTGTCATCTCAAGAGCCTTAATCATAATAGCAAAATCTCTTTTGCTGTAAGGTAGCATTCACAGTTGCCAAGGATTAAGATCTGGATATCTTCTGTGAAACCATTATGCAGCCTCCCACGAATTTGCTCTTAATTCTGCCACCTGCACCACTACACATTGCTACCACTGCACTGCTGTTAAAGTTATGGCTGCAGAGGCACACTAAGACATATATCACTACCTCCAGCTGTCAGTGGTAGACTCAAACTTCAAGCCTGCCCTTCTGGATCTATGGACAAATAGAAGGAAAAGCATGGAAGTTAAGAAATACTGATGAGAAATTTTCCGAAGCTCTTTTCTCAGCTTCCTTGTTCAGCTCCCCTCATACAGCCCTCTACATCAGTGTGGCATTGGTAGGAAAACAAAAACCAAAAAGGCTCCTCTCCATATATAACCTATTATTCAAAATGAAATGATTACTGGCGATCAATTGGAAATGAACTTTTATATATGAATTCCTTCATGATCTTTTTATTTTCAACTTGAGTTAAGAGGAACTTTTTACTCTTGTGTGCCAGGCAATGACTCTGTTTTCACATGTGAATTCTTTATTTCATTTTAGAGGAGGAAATGAAAGACTCTGGAGGTTAAATTATTTTGGTTAATTTTCACCAACTAAAACTTCAGCCTGGGACTTTTTAACCCCTAAAACAATGTTAAACAGCAAAAAGCCTAATGATTTATATATCTTAAGCTCTTTACAATTTTTAAATTCTACAAGAACAGACTTTACTTTCACGTCCTGTCTCACACCACAAAGGATGTTTATTACATACATCAGACCTTCAAGGGTTGAGTAACTGGCTGTTGCAATTGTATTTCCTTTTCCCATATTCCCCTACATATATTCTTTGTCCACAGACTCCTAAATATATTCTTTTAGGACATTACAACTCAGAGTGTGGTGTCACCAAACCGGTGGGGGCATGCCTTGAGGGCCTCTTGGAAATGTGGAAACTTAGGGCTATCCCCCAGACTTACTGAGTTCGAACCTGCATTTAGTAAATTTCCCACCTGACTTACTCAATCAAAGATCAAAATGCACATGATTAAATTGAACAAACATATTCACTCTATCCCATGCGAGAATACTTTGACCTCAAACTGAGTTCATCCCAGGTCTAGAGGGCTACAATTTGGCCAGCTCCACAGAAGCTTTTCCTTTTCTAAGCCCTTGTTTTTAAGTGACAAGTGCAGTGTTACTCGAGGGAAACATTCGAGGCTGGCTAGTATAGACTTTTATTTTCCTCAAAGCACTTTAAGAGCAAACAGGCAAAATTTCCCTGCTCCAAATACACAAAGAGACTCAGCCGTAGATGACAGCTCTGTGGGTGAGCCAGCAAGGCAGCAGCTTGGGTCAGCAAAAGCCCCTAGGTTCTCTCTAGTAGAGAAAGAGCTGGTCTCCATGGTGACATAAAATAAAGTCCCAAGAACAGCGCACATGTGCCAGTCATCAAGAGGCTTTTATAGCTATGTGGTTCTTTCTGTTCTCACCTGCAGCCCCTAGAGCAACTCACTATGAAAACCTGTGAATTAAGGCCATTGATAAAGACCATAGAATGTTCCTGGAGATGCTCTAGAGCTGTAGTTCTCAATCTTCCTGTGCTGCGACCCTTTAATACAGTTCCGCATGTTGTAGTAACTCCCAACTATAAAATTACTTCATTGGTACTTCATAACTGTCATTCTGCTATTGTTATGAATCGTAATGTAATATCTGATATACGAGATACCTGATATATAACTCCCGAGAAAGGGTCATGAACTGAAGGTTGAGAACCAGTGCTCTAGAGACTCTGAAGAGCAGTTCATGACCAGAGATAATAAGACCACGTTTTCTCTGTTTATGGGTATGCTTTCGTTACTCATGACTGTAAGACTGGGGTCCTCAGTTTTGCTATCTTTTGACCAGAGACAGCCCCTGGCTCCTGAATGGCATTCTGACCACCTAATATTTTTCAGTCATCCAGGAAAAAGATACTTTTTAAAAGCTCATGCTTTCAAAAGGTCGTCTAACAAACTTAGTCGCTCACTTTTTTTTTGTTTGTTTATTTGGTTTTTTGTTTCTTTGTTTTGTTTTGAGACAGGGTTTCTCTGTAGCTTTGGAGCCTGACCTCAGTCTCAGAGATCTGCCTGCCTCTGCCTCCTGAGTGCTGTGATTAAAGGTATACATCACCACTGCCTGACTTAATCTCTCATCTTAAAGTAAACTTTCTGGTACCATTAATCACCTGGAAAAGAAAACCAACTCATTTCTCTAGGTATCAAACCATGGGAAGATACATTGTGTGAAATAGAAACATGGAAAGGTTTTAAAGGACAATGTTCCTTCAGAAGTGAAAAGCAGCCCAGGTTGGTCTCAAGCTTGTGATCCTACTGCCTCTGCCTCCTTCAGCAAATTCTACAGGTATGCATGAACACAACTGGAACAGGACCCAACTAGGCCCTCTGTAAGTAGGCAATAGTTGTGTAGCCTGATCTGTTTGTGGGACCCCTGGCGGTGTGACCAGGGTCTATCCCTGGTGGAGGAACTGTCTTTTTGAATCCCATTCCCTAAGGTGGGATGCCATGCTCAGGCTCCAAACAGTGGGGGAGGGACTTGATCCTGCCTCAACTTAATGTGCCAGGCTTTGTTGACTCATAGGAGACCTTAC
The DNA here is from genome assembly GCF_000317375.1 of Microtus ochrogaster. Lineage (NCBI taxonomy): Eukaryota > Metazoa > Chordata > Mammalia > Rodentia > Cricetidae > Microtus > Microtus ochrogaster. The sequence continues at coordinate 1,072,567 of NW_004949109.1, read as the reverse complement.
CCTTTCTGAAGAGTGGATGTGGGGTGAAGGGGGAGATCATTTGTCAGATATACAACAGCTGAAGAAATACACTGTTATTAGTCATGTCCTCCAACATGCTAGTTAGATTGTTTAGTCATGGGGAACAATGACATGAGATATATGTCTACATAAACAAATGAAAATGATCAGAAGTTGTATATATATGGGCATTGATGCTTTAGAAATTAGTGTGTGTGGTTCTGTGTGCTGAGGTGGGGGAAAATGTTTTGTTGTGTTCTCAAGGTCAGAAAAAACTTTGGTGGGAGTGAACTATCTCTTCACCATATTGGTTTCAGGGATTGAATTCGGATCACTGGGCTTGGCAGCTGGCACCTTCACCCATGGAACCATCTCACTGGTCCTCATGATTTAATTTTTAACTATTAGAATGCCTTTAAAAATAAATAATTGGTCATTTTGAGCAGGGATTAGCAATTATTTCCTTAAGTAGCCAGACACTAAATATTTTAATTATTGCAGTCTGACAGGGATTTTTGTTTGTTTTGTTTTGTTGCCAAGTACTCAACTGTTCATTATAATATGAAAGTTTTCATTAAAAATATATGAGTGAGTGTGGTATGGTGGTATTACCATAAAATTTGATTCACATATGTAGTTGTTAGGCTACTTTGTTCTCTGAACTTTTGAGTACCAGTCGCTGCAGAAAACAATGAAGTCCAGAGGTGGAAACTGGGAAGAGACTGTTACAAATCCTGCACACTGGGTGTGAACCTGGGAAGAGAGTATTATGAATCCTGCACACTGGGTGTGAACCTGGGAAGAGAGTATT
>NW_004949109.1:1069123-1071558 GCF_000317375.1 Microtus ochrogaster | reverse complement strand
TAGTCTGGGTGTGAACCTGGGAAGAGACTGTTGCAAATCCTGTACACTGGGTGGGAACCTGAGGTGGAAGCTAGGAAGAGAGTATTGCAGATTCTGCAAACTGTATACACTAGACACTGTGAACCTATGATGATGTTACTTGAAAGTTAACTGTGCTTAAGTCCTAAAGCTCCTATAGACCTTAAAGTAGGTATATCGTTCCTAAAATAGCTGTTAACAAAACAAAGAGTTGTGGTGAATAAAGAAATACAAGAATAAAATAAAATATCACCCCAAACATAAAAAACAAAATGAAAAAGGATAGAAAGCAAAGAGCAAGCAGGACAGGTAGGGGGAAAAAACATGAAAACTGTACATAGATGAGAATGCCTTCTAAATAACCTAAGAGTCACATTATTGTTGAGAGAAAATTTTAATTTTTCTAAACTCAAGGAAAAGAAACTACAACAAAGGGCACAAGAAAGAGTGTTCAGCAGTTACAAGTGTTTGTTGCTCTTCTAAAGGCCCACAGTGTGGTTTCTATACCCACATAAAACAGCTGACAGCCACATGTAACTGGAGCACCAGGGATTTGCCATTCTCTTCTGAACTCCAGGGATATCTGCACCAGCAAATGAACAAGAAGAGACAAACAATATTTAAGGTCAGAGAATTTTATTACAGAGATTAAAATCCACGAGAAAGAAGAAGGTACAAGTGCTAGAAATAAAAGCACATAGAGATACAGACTATCCCACACATACTCATAGATAGACTCAACACTCATCCCAAGAGATACATCTGCAAAACAAAGCTCAGGACTCTCTCCTGAGTCTCAGGGAACATTGAGGAAGAGAGGAGGAAAGACTGCAAGAGCCAGAAGATCCCAGAGTTTGCTTGGAGGTTGTGTTTCCTAGTAATGTCAGAAGCTACACCCATAAAGTCCCACCATCATGCCTACCTAACCATGATCTAGACACAGACAAGAATAGCCATGCCAAAGAGGACAGAGGAAGCCCACAAAGCCTCAGCCCTATACAAAGCACTACAGCAGGTAAAGAATACTGACAGTGGGAGAAATAGGCTTCCCAGGGGAAGAGCACACCGACTGATTATCTAATACAGATGGTCAGTACTGATAACACACATAGAGACAACATCTTACAGAATGAGCAGGTTATATTTAGCAATATATATTATGATATATTGATATATATGTATGTGTGTATAGACACACATACACATAAATGTATATAACAACAATTAATGAAAAAAGTCACAATTTGAAAGAAAGCAAGGAAGGTATATGGGGATGTTGGAGAAAGGAGAGGAAAGCAGGAAATAATGGTATTATTCTCAAAAAATAAACTCATTTTAAAAGCCAATAGATATTACTCTAGCAGAAATAGCAAAGGGGTGGGGCATCTGGGAGATCTAGAACCAATAAAATTATGAATCCAATAAAATTGGTGACAGACTCCTAGTCACAAATCCAAGATGCTCAGGATATACAAAGAATATTAATCTTCTGAGAAGTAATGACAAGAAGCAAAGCAGCTAGAGAAAACAAAATCTACATTAAGAGTAGAGACACCAAGGTGAAAATTACAGCCGGCTTTTTATCAGAAACCACACAAGCCAAAAGACAGAGCCGAGCAAACAGCCACTCCAGATTCTAAACCCCCACTTAAAAAGAAGAAAAGAAGGAGGAAATAAAGGCCTCTGAGTACAGACAAAAGCCAGCAGGCTCTTCACTAAGGAAACGTTAAAGGGAGCTTTTCAGGTGGAAGAACTCAGAATGGCCCTGAGAAGGCTGGAGCCACACAATAAGGTAAGGACCAGGGCATTCAATACAAACAGCATGGTCCTCTTCTCATTTGTAGTTGCTGCATAAAGGAAAACAGAGGCCCTAGTTTGTGTGTGTAAAATATGTGTAAAAGTTAAAGCAATAATAATGGTGACCCCAAGTAAGGGGGAAAAGAACTTGGAAAATACCATTATTAAGATCTTGACATTCTGATAAAATGTTACCTTATTTAAACTAAGTGAAGTTTTGCCTTGTAAATCTAAACTAAGAGAGATTATTGAGAGTGACCCAGCAAAGCAGGGGCACAGCAAAGATGCGACAAGGGGCAGAAATAAATAAACACAGTCACCCAGAAAGGAGAGAGAAAAAGAAAGAAAAAAAAATACCATCTGATGGTCCCTGTGATTCCAGCATTTGGGAAGCTCAGGTAGGAGGATCAAAGATTGAAGACCAGCCTGGGTGTCATCCTGAGATCATGTTCACACCAACAGAAAAAATTAAAAACAAATAAATTATACAAATAGAAAACACAACACACACAAAAGAAGAGAAATTGAACTTGGGTCTTGAACATAAACTAGAAGTTGAAAACAAGCCGGGCGGTGGTGGCGCACGCCTTTAATCCCAGCACTCGGGAGGCAGAGGCAGG
>NW_004949109.1:1066124-1068941 GCF_000317375.1 Microtus ochrogaster | reverse complement strand
ATTTAACTCGAGTCTTTAGGGGAATTTTAAAATATTCCAAATTCAAGGAAAAGAAAAGAAACTTAAGAGAAGGCTCAGCAGTTAGGAGTGCTGGCCACTTTCGAGAAGACCCCAGTTTGGTTCCTAGCACCCACACAAAGCAGCTGACCTGTAAAAAAAGCTCCCGAAGATTTCGTATCTTCTTCTACACTCCAGAGAAACCCAGACATAGGCACACACCTACACACATAACTAAAATGCAATAAAAATAAATCTTGAAAAATTACAGAGGCTAGACTCTAGCCTCTAGAGAAATGGCTCAAAGGTTAAGAACACCAGTTGTTCTTGCAGAGTCCAGGTTCAGTTCCCAGGACTCACATGGTGGCTCACAACCATCCATAATCCAGTGCCACAGGATTTGACAGTGTCCTCTGATTTGGGCAAACACTAAGCATGTGTGTGACATACATATACACAAGCAGGAAAAATACTCATAAATAAAAAGTATAACATCAAAATATATAAACTAAATATGCATATAGTACACACCAGGCTCTTCCAACCAGGTATGTAACCATGAATTAAAAGAGAAACTAGCTACACAATGTCTTGTATATGAACATCTTTAGGTTCTTCATCTCTTTGTTACTGCCCCAAACTAGAAACAACTCAAGTCTATAAGCAGATGAAGAAATACATTTTGGCATATTCATACCAGAAAACATCACTTACAATAAAAAACAATTTTGCTATATTCATATAACTTGATATCACTGCAGTGGAAAGGGAAAGACTATTAATATCCCAGAAAAGTGAATGACTTTCAAAACAATTATGTGGAGGAAAATAAACTAGGCAAATAAAAGGGGATGCATACGATTCCATTGCATATAAAATTTTAATAAAAAAGCTAATTTATATGGACAGATACAGGTGGGATGGCGAATACAGCAAAGAGAAGAAATGGACTGTAAAAAAAAATCTCAAATTTTACACTACGGCTATATGCACTATCTTGGTTGTGGCGATAATTTCATTGGTGTATGAATATGTCAAAATCTATCAAAACTGTGCACTTTTAGACATGTGCAGTCGCTGTATGTCAATCTCAGTGAAACTGTTAAAAATAAAAGCGATTCAGGAATATTCACGTTAGCGTCAAGCGTCGTCTTGATGCGCCATGTATCTGCACATCGGGAGCCTGTACAGCAGACCCCTTTCTCAGGCTTGCACAGGAATGGGCTTCCAAGGAGCAGAGCTTGATATACAAGCTCTAGAAAAGGTGTGAAGGCAAACATTGTCCCAAAGAGTGATCATCATCCCGAGCCCTCATAGTTAGCATAGTCTCGGTAGATTATTAGCTCTCTCTGTAGACTACAGTTACCAGAAATGACATCAATTCCTGCCCCCTACCCCCACTTTTCCATTATGCTAGCGGGTCTTTTTCAAAATGTACTTATGTCCTCTAGTAAGATACTGTATTACCCAGCCGTAAGTTGTTTTACTTACAACAAAAAAACCTCAGACTGATCAGTTTTATCATGACTTATCCTACACCTACAAGGGAGAATAGCATGATGTATTTGGCAGCCAGAACAGCTAGGAGAGCATTTTAACGCTGCAGCAGGCTGTTCCTGCAAGCGGGCACACCCCTGCTCCCTCAGGCTTTGGATGCACACAGCCCATGCAGTTCCATGACTCACTCCAATCAAACAAGGATTCAGGCCACAGACATACAGAGGAAAATGTCTACTTCTGCAGCCTGTCTGCATCCGTTCAATTATGTTAGTATTCATGAGCAATAAGTTAAATTGACCAGCCTAATGATATTTGCCATTCCTGGCTTGGAGTTGATTTCCTTAAAGAATTAACATTCCGTTTTTTTTTTTCTAATTTCAGGGAATACTAAGAAATGTTTTCTATGTAACTAATTCCAGTATCTGAACGCTTCCTCCCATGAGGCAGCAGAATGTTCCCCTCCACCCATTTAATAATTCTGTGGTCCGAGGTTATTCAACTGTCTCTCGGTTTAGTGTCAGGGTGGTGGGGGCTCATGAACATTGAGTATGACAATCCCACCTGTCACTCAGGAAGAAACCCCAGTGACCTCATGGTCTGCTGCTCTTGGATGGCCCAGGAAATCATCTGTGGCAAACAGTCACACAATAATCCCTGGCAAAGGACTATTATGTTTTGGAGGCCTGAGTCTCCAATGCCTATTTCCTCTCTTTTGTTTATTAGGACGACTAGGCCTCCATCCCCTGGTCAGCTGGCTTATTATTACTCCTTAAAGCAACAGGAAGTTGCTATTGTCTATCTGGAGCTGGTTTTCTTCAGGCTTGTACTTTCCGTCTTCAGGCTTGTACTTTCCCTTGCTACGTTACAAAAGACAGAAAGAAAACATTTATGCCTCTCTAAATGTCAGCTTCCCTTGGACCCTGGCTGTTCAGGTAAGTGGAATTTTCCAGTCCGCAGGTCCCTCAGTCTTCTCATCCTTGATTGGGCAGCTAATTGGCCTGCCATTCTTCACTCTGCAGAAGGTATTTGCAGTGTCTGAAACACTTCTAAAGAGTAATAAAATAACAAGGCCAAAATCAATACACTTTAAGAGAAATTATAAGCTGTCCTTTTCCCTTTCCCAGCAGGACAGCACCAAGAGATGGGATGGCAAAGGGTGCCGGCACTCTTCTTAAAGACTGACCCCCTTCAGACAACTGTCACCACCACAGAAACTTCAGTGTGTTCCTCAGAATGTGCCCTCGGTTTCTCTCGTATGGTTTTCCAGCTGCTACTAATAAAATCAACCACAGGGTCAATGTTTGGCAATTTATTTTTTTT
>NW_004949109.1:1053671-1064154 GCF_000317375.1 Microtus ochrogaster | reverse complement strand
TCAACTATGTTCATAGCAGTATTATATGTTTGGCAATTTAATAGGCAATTTTTAACAACTCCAATTTGGAATTTGCGTCATAATATAGCTGACCAGTAGTTTAAGGACCATCAAAGCATGAGACATCTCCAGGCCCCTCTGAAACCCATTTCTTCTTAGAGATTCAATACCCACCCACACAAGTCTTTACTGACCCGCAAATGGCTCTGGCTCAAGCTGTCCCAGATGAATATGCAATCAATAACCTCAGTGTTTACCTTTGACTTTGAGACACACGAAAAATTCTTCTGGCCCTGTCTGAGAATGGGACCAAGTTGACATTTTCTAAGACAGGGCTGCTTCAGGCGGCCGTTCCAGCGGTAGAGATAATGCATCCCAAAGTTCCTTTCTGAAACCTCGATAATTATCTGCCTTACCTAAATGTATTTACCTTTCTCTTAACTCTCCTTCTATGTTCAGCCCTTGTGTAATCCTGGAGAGTGTATCCGGAAACCACTGGGAGGGGAATGGCTAACCCTGCCTGTAAAATGGTGTGAGATGAGCCATTCAGGCAGGTGCTCTCTGTCACACACCAGCGCCAAAGGCCTTCAGATCCCACCCATGTGCTGGCCCCTCCCACTACTGCAGAGCATCTGCTGCTACCCAGCATCAGTGGGCAGAGGAAAGCCTGTGGCTCTTGCCCTGCTGTCTGTGCTTTCTATCTTAATTTATAACTCACACCAAAGGCAGAGCTAACACACTCTGTCTGGTGAACTATGTAGGCCCTTGGCTTTTCTTTTAGAAGAAGAATTATTGTGTCTTCTGTAGGGAAAAAGAGGTGCATTGTTTGCTTTGCATGAGTCTGCTTACTACGAGGTATAACCCAAGAAAATATAAAGCAGGTTTGGTTCCCAAGCCTTGGGAAACTAAGAGGGTAAAAGCAGGTGGATAAATAGAAGTCTGCAATAGAACTGAGCTGGAACAAGTAAGAAGAGGCATCAGTAAATGAAGAGAAGAGGATTAAATATTTACAATACACACCAGAGCTATGAAGCCCTGAGTGCCACAGCTGGATGAGCAGAGAGAAGGCCGAAGAAAAGAAGAAGGGAAGTAAGGGAAGAGAGAGATTGGACAAGAAAGAAGACACTCCGCGAATGCTCAGGACCTGGGAGAAAGTGCAAAGGAGTCTATGACTTGCTTCTCAATCCAATAACCGTGATGAATGGATGAGCTGTGTGCTGTGCAATTGCCACCAATGGGAAACTCATACTGGATGCCTCATTGCTATGAGTCTGATATGGAAAATCCATAGAAGAACCTACAATGAGCTGCAGGGGAACTGAAGAGATGGCATAAACTAAGGTTATAGGGTTATCTGTGTTGAGAAGACAAGAGAAGGAGGCTCTGGGGGCAGAGATTTCTAGCAAAGTTTTCAGGAGCTGGGGTATAGTCTGGCCAATGAAATTTTTCCTGTGCTCCAGGGATTCCCACAGGCAGCCCAGTTTGGGAACTGCTCATATACAAATACACTTCACATGACCATCAGATAAATCAACTATGATTTCACTGTTACTAAAAGGTTTACATTGCTCATTTTTCATTATTGGGTAGATGCCATTTTATTCTTTCATTTGTTTCCATTTATGTATGCTTTTAAAAATGGAGCCATCATAGCCACAAATTGCTACTGCTTTGAGACTTGGGCTACAACCTATACATTAAAAAATAATGCCACCTCAGGGCCGGGAATATAGATCAGCAGGTAGATGGCTTACCTAGCATGTACAATGCCCAGAGTTTGATCTCCAGCAACACTGAAACTGGGTATGGTAAAAGATGCTTTTCATCACAGTGCTTAGAAGATAAAGGCAGGAGGATCCGAAGTTCATAGTTATACTCAGCTATATAGGAAGTTCACAGACAATTTGGGTTACATAAGACAATTAATCTTTCTCTCTCTCCATCATACCCTCCCTCTCTCTTTGTAGACATACACAAACACACACACACACAAACACACACACACACACACACACACACACACACTTGTGGTTTTACCTTATATGGTTTTTATGGTATTGGGGACTAAACCCATGCTAAGAGCACTCTACACTGAAAGATGAAATGAAGCAATTGTTTCTAATGCATTACAGCACAGTGCTTGGCAATACAACACAGAGGCATAATATAATCACTGTTCATCACCTTCATTATTCTCTGACAGATGAGACTGCTACAGCCTCCTCTGCTCCCAAGAGCACAGATATCACCTCCTCCATCTCTTTTCTAACACAATCTTTCCCCCTGTACGTGTCCCCTTTGAAATGTTAACTGTGGTAGTTTGAATGAGAATGGCCCCATAGGCCCTTATATTGGAATGTTTGGTCCTCAGTTGATAGAATATTTTGGGATGGATAATGAGGTGTGGATTTGCTGGAGAAGGTATGTCACTGGAGCCAGGCTTTGAAGTTTCAAAAGCCCACACCAATCCCAGTTAGCTTTCTCTCTGTCTTGTGATCTTGTCTCAAGATGTGAGCTCTTAAGATGCTTACTGCTCAGCAGCATGCCTGCCTGCCTGCTGCCATGCTCCCCCCCAAAACAGTCATGGGCTAACCCTCTCAAACTGTAATCCCCCAATAAACTCTTTCTTTCATAAGTTGCTTTGGTCATGGTGTCTCATCACAGCAATAGAGAAGTAACTGAAGATGCCAGCTTCTCCTAAGCTTTCTCTGGTGTTCGAGGCTAGATGGGAAGGACCTGCTCCTTTCAGTCTGAGCCCTACCTATCTAAAGTTGCACATTTTCAGCATCCTTTCCAACAGTATCGCCACAGACCTTGCCCTCAATGCTCCTTTTCCATCTTTTTTTTTAACACAGGATCACCTGAAGAAAAGAAGCATTGCTTCATGCTCATGTTTTAAAACCATCATCACCACCAGCACACAGGAACCTATGAGAAATGCAATTCCTTAAGGCATCTGAAGTCATTATACCAGACCCTCTGAGGATGGGCCTGGCATCCCATTTAACAAGGTCCTTGGGTGGTTGTAAGATGGCCAAGGGGCTCTGTTCGAGGATGAGGGCATTTCTCTTTCCACTTGGGTAGATAGATATTTCTAAACATTTCCTTCTTTCCAGTTCCTAATGAATTATCAATGTCCTAGTCCCTGTGAGAAGAGGCAGGGAGGGGGATCGAGGAGAGAGGGGAGGAAGAAAAGGGAGAAGAACGGGGAGACTTGAGAGTATGGGGGGATAGAGAGAGAGAGAAAGAGGAGAGAGAGAGGAATGGAGGGAGAGAGAAAGAGAAGGAAAGTAAACTGAGAGAAAAGGAGAGAAAATACCCAAATAATAACAATCTCTATGCATCATAACATTAAAACACACACACAAATACACACACACCTCAAGATTTAATGTACAACCAAGTTTCAGGAATCTTTAACTGAAAGAAAATATAAGTACTGTATATTTCCAAGGGGTCCAGTCTGGAAGTTGTATTTGAATACAACAACTTGATTGATAGATTTTTATCACCCAATATGTGACCCATCCATACTAACAGAGAGGCTGCATTGAAATATCTGACTGATCAATATTCTCAAAAGAAATCCTACAGTTGACCCCCAACACAATGACCTTTGGAGTGACTCTCCTGCTTTCACAGGCTATTTCTGATCAACTTGATAGAAAATGTTCAGGTTCAAAACCAAATGATTCCATTCCTGGAAAAATCATTATTAGTTAAGTATTAAACAATCACTCACTTATTAACTTCCCTTGTCCTTTGGTCATGCTTGAGAACACCAGAATTGCCTGGCAATTATATCAATTATATTTCTATTCCCTGTTTAGTAGTTATTCAAAACTATATTTTCATAAAGGATCTGTTGCACAGGGACACAACCTTCAAAGTAAGGGAGGAAGGACAGGGTGGAAAACGGGCCCAAGGAAGACTGCTAATTCAGAAAACACGCCTAGAGGAAGCAACACCAAATGGGATGAAGAACAGTGATGTGCTTCAGGGATTGTTTGATATCTAAGTGATAAACATGTGTGTTTACTAACTATAAATAGCAAGTTATCACTTAAAAATTAAAATAGAGCCAGATGCAGGAACACCTGCAATTCTAGCAGTCAGAAAGTGAAGGCTTCATGAAGTACATGAAGTTGAGGCTAGCCTGGGGTGTAAAGCAAGACTCTGCCTCAAAAAAAATATCAAGTATTGGAAGCATAGACCTCTGGTAGAGTACTTGTCCAGCAGGTGAAATGCCCTGGGTTCCTTCACATTATTTGAGACAGTGATTCTGCTTGGAGTGGGGACACAGAGTTGAAATATACATCGGAGGATATTTGCTACAAAATTGTGTATAATAGAAAAATATTAAAGCAAGCTAAAATCTATTATTATTGATTCAAAACAATAATTTAGAGCTGGGGAAATGACTCATTGGATAAAGATGCTTGCTGCCAAACCTGATGATGTGAGTTTACTCCTCAGAATCCACATAGTAGAAGGAAAGGAACGACCACCCCACCGCAGGCTATCCTCTGTCATCCACACATGTGATTGCTGTATGTGGTGCGCACGCATACACACACACATAATTATAAAAAGCTTATAAGGAGCTGGAGAAATGACTCTGAAGTTAAGAGCATTTGTTGTTAGAGAGGATCAGCGTAACATGAATAATAAAAACCAAGAGACAGATACTGGGATTCAACCTGAAGATCAGAAAAGCAAAGCAGCCAACCACTAGAGAGAACTTTTACCTCTACCAAATTTTCAGACCGAAAGGGTCAAGATCCTGTCTCCACGAATCCTCAGACTCTACACTCTTCTGAGTTCCTGTCTCTTCCCCTTTATCTTTCTCTCTCCTCCTGACCATATGTATGGTTCCTGTCTCCACCTCCCTAATACTGGGATTAAAGGCTTGTGACCCCAAGTGCTGGGATCACCTTTGTGTGAACTTTGTTTCTCTTTTAGAGAGATTCAATGTTGTGTAGCTCAGGGTGGCTTTGAACTTACAGAGGTTCGTCTGCCTCTGTCTCCTGAGTTCTGGGATTAAAGGTGTGTGCCACCATTGCTTGGCCTATATGACTGACTAGTGTGGCTGCTTTGCTCTCTGATCTTCAGGCAAACTTTATTCATTAAAACACAAATAATATACCACTATAGATCAGAGTTTATATTCTATCACCCAAATTAGGCAGCTCACAATTGCCTTAGTTCCAGCTCCAGGAATCCAATGCCCTCTTCTAGCCTCTACAGACACCCACACACTGTAACACACACACACACACTGTAACACACACACACACACACACACACACCATGCTCCAGTAAAAAGAAATAAATATGCCCTTAAAACTATAGGAATAAATGCCTCTTTATTAAGTTGAACACATATTTTTATCATACATACATATAAGAAATACATACATATACCAGAAGTGTGTGTGTGATTTACATACACACATATGCTATGGATTATATGACCTTTATATATAGGGATAAGTGGCTACAAGGGCAGTGGGAGAAAGCAGCTTGTATAAAAGACCAGCCCTGTGTTGTCTCGTGCTGGCTTTTACGGCAGTGACAGCCCTCCCAAGGTTACCTCTGAGAGCGACACTCTACCAGGCAGGGACCACAGCTCTCGCATCCACCTATATAAGCCAGTGCCCTGCACTACTGTGGCACAGGAAGTGCTCATCAGTGGGTGACAGACAGCAACAGTATTTGCCTCCTTTTCAGACAGACGCCTTGGCCAGCCCTAGCCTGGCAGGTGTGGCTATGTGTCAGTGGAACGCCAGGTTGTTCTCTTCCCTCCGTCTCCTGGAACCAGCAGTCTGCTTTGCCTTTGACACCATGTTAGCCTCATCGCCTGTGGAAATTTCACCAGCCTTGACGTCCTGTTTCCTCAGCTTTCTCTTTAGTCCTCTTGTCTCACCATCTCCTTTGCACCATTAAAAATTATTTGTCAATTCCATACATTTAAATACTGAATTGGGGGTATTTTCATCCCCATTACCCTCATATTCTCCCCTCTCCCCCTGAAACACCAACAATTCCTCTCTTCTTCTGATATCTTCCATAATGTCTGTTTAGTATTCTGCATTGGTTGATTGTGAGCATACTTTCAAAACAAAAAAAACAATCTTATCCACCTGGAATTATACTAATTCCAGGCCCAGCCACCACCAAGTATCTAACATAAGCCCAGCAGAACTGAGAATGAATGGGAAGATGATTGCAGTCGTATCCTGAGCCTGTCCATCCTGTTGTTGTGACACCCAAGAACATGAAGGTCAAGGAGAGAGAGCTTTTAAATACTGGATGTTTGTTGTGGCCAGTAAGGTTTTAGTTAAAGTAACCAATAAATCCCAATGAACACCATCTGCCCTGTCATGATAAAACACTACTTTTTATCCCAAAACAAGATGACAAAGTGGATTAAAGACCAGAAATTATAAAATGAGGGACCCCTGGGAAAGATGCTGGCCTAGAGTAGCCTCTCTGTGACCCAGGAAAGAAAGGTGTGAGGAGAGAAAACAGACACTAACTATTCAGAGACAGAAAAACAAGAAAAAGATTTGGAAATCCACAAAAAAAATGATATGACTATGGAAAGCACCAAGAAACAAAAAATGTAACCAACCAAAAGAAAATTCCAATTGAACACAACTCTAACTATGCATCTCCCTGGTAGAGGAGGAGGAAACAGAAGTCTTATCCAAAGTATTGGAGTTTGCACCCACACGTGTGACCTGCTCACTAACAAGACTTTTGAATAACACCAGCAGACAAATAATGAAACCAACAGATGTGGAAATCGGTGGACAGAGAAACAAAAAATGTGAAAAAGCAAGGCAACAAGATCCCTTCCAAAGATCTTTAAACTACTAAATTCAAAAATAAAAATGGTGAAAACAGACAAACATCTCAAAAATATACTAGTAAAAACAATCAGTGACCCAATGGGAAAATGGGCAGATGGATGAAGCAATGAAATCTACCCAGGACACGGAGAAGAACGCCAGAAGCTAGAGGAGACAGTCAGCAAAATGGATTAGAAAATCAGCAATATGGATGAAAGATCAATATGATGGAAGAGTTTATCAAGGCACAAATGTTGAAAACAAAAATACAACAAATAAAGTATGCAAAGGGGAGCTTTGGCAAAAGACTTGACTAAGCAGAGAAAAGACTATCAAAGGGAGTCTAAGACTAAGGACACACAGCACTCAAATGTCAATACAGAAACAAGTAAATGATCAAGCATGACCACAACATACAAGCACTCTAAGAATATGAGCAAAAAGCTCCACCTAACAACCCATGGGATAAAAGAAACTGAGCCCAAAGCTAAGCACGTAGAGCAGTGGTTCTCAACCTCCCTAATGCCGCAACTCTTGAATACAGTTCCTCATGTTGTGGTGACCCCCAAACAGAAAGTTACTTTCATTGGCACGTCATAACTGTAATTTTGCTATTGTTATAAATCAGAATATGAATATTTGATATCCAACTCCTAAGAAAGGGTTGTTTAGCCTCAAAGGGGTTGCCATGTTGAGGAACACTGACATCTAGTCTATTCAGTGAAATAACAGCAGACAATGTTCCAAATACAGAGAAATACTGACATTTAAAACACTCAGGTATTTAGAACCCCACATGGACATGACCAAAGCAGACACTCTCTACAACATATTATAGTCAGGGTATAAAAACTGCAAAGCAAAGAAACAATAGTAAAGGCTATGAGGTGAAAACACCAACTCATCCACAAAGTCAGAAGCATCAGAATAACATTGGATCTGTCATCATCGACCTTTAAGAAAGCATAGAATATTCATTTCAACCCGTGAAGGTGAGGAACTGTTAGCACAATTGTTAGATCCTTTTAATGTTAACAGAAAAATACAGACATCCCAAGTTCATACAGAACTGCCAAGACAGACTACAGAAGATACTTAAAGCAATACTAGACATACAAGAGAAAAAAAGACCATCTCGGTCACAAGAACCCAGGAAAAGGAATTTCGGGAAAGGAATGGCTCACAAAGAGCACTAGAAAGGAAACATCATGTTCAACACTGCAAACCAGAAACGTCCTACTACAAAAGAGAGAGAGAAAGATCAAACACAAATATGACCAACCTTGCAGGAAATAGCAAGCCTCTTGCAATAATAAATATAAATGGTCCCAAGTCACCAATAAAGAGAAAGAGATTATCTAACTTGACTAAAAACTAGATCCAACTATGTATTCTCTCCAAGTTCATGCCTCCCTGTCAAAGAAACCCACAAATTGATAATCAAAGGGTAGAAATTAATTTATCTATCAAACACAGCTGTAAACAAGATGAACATAGCTATTCCAATTTCTAAGAAAGAAGATTCCAACCTTCAAAATTAGAAGATATAAAGAGCCATTACATACTAAAACATAGAAAACTTCATCAAGAAGATAAGAAAATCGGGGCTGGAGAGATGGCTCAGCGGTTAAGAGCATTGCCTGCTCTTCCAAAGGTCCTGAGTTCAATTCCCAGCAACCACATGATGGCTCACAACCATCTGTAATGAGATCTGGTTCCCTCTTCTGGCCTGCAGACATACAGACAGAATATTGTATACATAATAAATAAATAAATATTAAAAAAATATATATGTATGTGTATATATGGATATATCCACACTTATATATCTAATAACCAATTTCAATAATTCTAAAAAAAAGAAGATAAGAAAATCAAAAATACATATACATATATGTATGTGTGTTCAGCAAATATATATGCATATGTATATGCTGAACACACACATATACATTGAACGATAGTGCCCCCCATTTCATAAACCCAAAACTAATGGGCATAAAAGAAATATAGATCCTGAGACAATAATAGTGGGTGACATCATAATCCATTCTCATCTTCAGATAGACCATCCAAACTACAAGTCAGCAGACAGAGCATAAACTACATCCTAGATCAAGTGGGCCTGGCAGATGTGTACAGAACATCCAATGTAGTACATATAAAACACTCATTCTTCTTAGCAGCCCATAGAGTTGTCCTCAAACTAGATCACAGTCTATGTCAAAGAAATTCTTTAAATACAAAAAGAATCTAAATAACTTCTTGTATATTATCAGGTCACACTTCAATAAAACTACAAGTAAATAGCAGAAAAAGAGCTGCAAAAAAATCACACAAATACTTAGAGACTAATGAATGTATTAATGAATGTACAGTGGATCATTCGAGAAACTAGTGATACAAATTTAATTCCTAAAATTAAATACTAGAAAAATATGAGATATACATATACAATACAGATAAGGTAGTTCTAATTCAAAAGTTTATAGTGAAGAGAATTTACATTGAAACCAGGGTCTCTAATAAATAATTTAATGATACACCTTAACATCTCAAATAAATAGCTTAATGATGCCCCTTACAAAAACAAGAACAAACCAAACACCAAAGCAGCTGATGGAAAGAAATAATGCATGTCAAGACAGAAAGTCAAGACGAAGACAACAGTACACAGAATCAAAAAGTTGGTTCTTTGGAACAGTAAACAGATTGCCATATTCTTCTAGCCAGGCTGACCAAATCAAAGAAGAGCCCAATTAATAAATTATTGAGGAAAAGAAGATGGTACAACAGAGTCCACTGAAATTAGGAAGATCATTAGGGTATAAAAGTCTGAAATCTCTAGAAGAAATCAAATAAAATCCTACATACATAGGACCTACCAAAATTAAACTAACAGGATATGGACAATATAAACATGCCCATAACAAGTGAATAGATTAAAACAGTAATAGAGTCTCTCAATTAAAAAAAAAGTTTCACTCTAAAGTCTACCAAATCCTTAATCGTCTAGCAGCAACACTCTTCAAACTATTCAATAAAATAGAAAGAGAAAGAATACTATCCAATTCATTCTGACACCCAAACCAGATAAGGTCACAACATCTCCAACAAAAGTGGAAGAAAACCACAGACCAATTTCTCTGTTGGACAGAGGTCCAAAATTTCTCAATATTTGAAAACTGAATTCAAGGACATGTAAAGACTATACATCATGATTAATTTGGCTTTATTCCAGAGATAGATACAAACAAAAGACAAAGCATCCTTATTTGCAGATGACATGCCTTCCACTTTCAGCCATGTAGCATGATATATAAGCAATATACAAATGCTAGTGGGTTCTCTATATGCCAACAATGAACTTGACCAGAAAACAATCCTATTTATAATCGCTTCCTAGAAATTCCTAGGAACAAACCTAACCAAAGCAAAAACCTCTACAATGAAAACGCTAGAACCCTACAGAAGGAAATTGAAGAAGATACTATAATATGAAAAGATGTTCTTGTTCTTGGCTAGGCAGAGCTAATACAAAGCTATTGACAGTAATAGTATTAATCTGTAGATGCAATGTAATCATCATCAAGATTCTAAAAACGGTATTCAAAATGCTAGAAAAAAAA
>NW_004949109.1:1030334-1052720 GCF_000317375.1 Microtus ochrogaster | reverse complement strand
GGGGGAGAGGAGTGGGGGAAGGGCGGGAGGAGTGGGAGGCTGGGAGGAGGTGGAAATTTTTTTTCTCAATAAAAATAAATAAATAAATAAAATAAAAATAGAGCTTCAAAGCCTAAATAGCAAAGCAAACAGAAAAAAAAATATGTGTGAAAGGTCCCAAATAGCCAAACCATACATCAAGAAGAGAAGCCAGCACCTTTGGTCCTGAGAAGACTGGATTTCCAAGGGAGAGCATGGAGTTAAAGCTGTGCCTTGCACTCAATCAAAAATTAAAACTTAAAACCTTTAAACCAAAGATGGTAAAGTAAGACTTAAAAGGCTGACTGTGTGAGGAAAAGAAGGTATGAGCATAGGCAAAGACTCCAGTGGCACAGGAAATAACCCAGGAACTGACAAGCAGGAGCGTTTCAACTTAAACAACTCAGCACAGCAAAGGAAACAGAGTTGAAGCCTGAAGAATAAGGAAAAAAATCTTCATGAACTAAATATCAAACATAAAATTATCCTTTAGAATATATACAGAACTGCCAAAGTTAAAAGCCCAAAATTCCTCCAATCAATAAATGGTATAATAATGAATTTAATAGACCATCACAAAAGAATAGAATATCCAATAAACACATGAAAGCCCATTTAATACCCTGGACCATCAGGAATGGAAATTAAAACTGCCTTGTGATTCCATCTCATTCCAGTCAGAATGGCTATTGCCAAGAAAACAAATACCGGTGGGGATATGAGGAAAAAGCAGCCCCCGTCACTATGGATGGAAAAGTAAACCAGTACAGCAACTATGGAAATCGTCATGGAAGCGCTCCACTAAAAATATGACAATCATACAACCCAGCACTAACATTCCTGTGTATCTACCTTGAGGACCGTAAGTTAGCGTACTTCGGGAACACTGCTGTACATGGGATTGTTGTTGCATCCTTCACAATAGCAAGGAATGGAGGCAACATAGATGTCCATCCACAGAAGAATTAATATAGAAAATGAGATACACAGGGTGGAAGTTTAATCTGCGGCGAATAATAAAATCACGGTATTCCTGGGGGAAATGAGTAAAACAAGAGACCATTATGTTAAGCAAAACAACCCAGACTTAGGCAAGTATGTTGTTTTCTCTCAAATACAGAGCCTAGATTATGTCAGGGGGAAATAAGAACAAAGTATAATTAAACAAATACATGAAGGTGTCACAATGAAACCCATTTCTTTTCATGTTAGCCAAAAAAAAAAAAAATTATCTAAAAGATGGGAAGCAGGTCATTTAGGAAGTGTCTTCTTAAGGGACTTCTACCAATTCCTTTTAAAGTAAGCTGCATGACACCAACTGTGTCAGATATACAACCACACACAATACAGAGTACATTCCATTCTTTTCCAGCTTAACCATTGCCTCCTATAAAGAGAATTCTAGGAGAGCTGCAGAGCCTTCGATGGCTCGGTACAGCCAGGGCCTGGTGGAGCTTCTATAAAGGGAGCTGAAAGACTGACTTTGTTCCCAGAAAACAACCTAAAGAAGAGGCCGAAACTCGAGCCAGAGTGACTCCAGGCCAAGTAAAACATCGAACAGCATAAAAATGTGGGGTCTGTCAAGGAGAGACTCCGTTCTGAGCAGTCACAAAAACTTCTTTGCCCCTCCCTGGTTCCCAATAAAACTCCATACCCTCCAAGTCGGCTTGGCTGGAGAGCCTGAAGGAGCCTTCCTGGAGCCTGAAGACGACCTTCGCCCAGGTTGCCACATCGCTTCTATCAGAGACGTCAAACACAGTACATTGCTCGGTCCAGTCAAAGAATGCACTCAGATCAATTTTCCTTCTCCTAGTTCATTGACAACAAGAACATCTTCTGCAATAAGTCAGTTTCACCCATCACCAGTAACTAGGTTTTGTACTTATCAGCAATTAACGAACTGTGTTTAACTTGTGGACCAGGATCTAGAACTGACCAGCCTTTCTACAGTCTCTGTTTTTGGCCTCTTAGATTCCTGGCCTATCATGGGGCAATCATCCCTAAGGACAGGTAACAAGAAGTGGATTTGGAAATTTCTATGTCTCAGAAAAGAAATCCAGTTGCTATTCCTCTTAAGTACATCTCTCCTTCAATATCTGAATAAGAGACCATGCAGAATCTTAGTTATTTTATAATATTTTTTCTTTTACAGTGTCTTTATATAGAAGCATCATCCATTGGTTCTTATACTTCTTTCATAAATACTTCTTCTGACATATGGCAGACCTCCCTTGATTACTATCCCCTCTACCATCACTGGATTCATGTCTTTCATATTGCTTTCTCAAAGTTTCATAGCCCAGAATATGAATCTTTATCCAAAAAAAATTGAATTTGAGAGCTCCTGGAAGACCCACCTAAAACCCCAAGGGAACACTTCTCAGCTTAGTACCTTCTTCAAGGACCCTCAGGAAACCACTCCTCTGCCCTGACAAGTTACATCATCAAGTTCCAGCTTCTGAAACATTGCTAATGGAACTTCTGATACTTTATTCTTATACACCTAACCTGTTTACATGGTTTTGTGGTCATTTTTACAAAGAAATCCCACAGAGCTTAACTCACTCCCTATTTGCAGATACACTCTAAGTCCGAAATTCCTAAACTCTCACAGGAAGTACCAGTTCACACTTTTTCAATTTTATTTTTTCTCTATACTCAGCCTATTGAAAATGGATTTTTTTCATATATTCTGTTTATGTTTCCATGCCCCCAATTCCTCTGAGATCCTCCCCACCTCCTGCCCCATCCAAATCCATCCCCTTCCTGTCTCTCCTTAGAAAACAAAAAGGCATCTAAAGAATAATAAAAACAAAATCAAACAAAAACAAGCTGAAGTAGGACAAGAAGAATAAGAGAAAAGAATAAGAATAAGAACAGAAGAGAAAGAGCCATAGGAAAAGCACAAGAAACAGATACACAGAGGCACACATATTCATTTACACAGGAATCCCAGCAAAACATAAAATCAGAAGTTATAATATATATATATATATATATATATATATATATATATATATATGTAAAGAACTTGTAAGAGAAAAAAATGTTCTAACAAGACATTATGAGAAAAAGAATGGCCAAAGATATCATTGAGTTTCTCTTGTGTTGACCATCTATTGCTGAGTCTGGGGCCTGCCCTTAAGAATGCTTTGTATTGCCGGGTCGTGGTGGCACACGCCTTTAATCCCAGCACTCGGGAGGCAGAGGGAGGCGGATCTCTGTGATCGAGACCAGCCTGGTCTACAGAGCTAGTTCCAGGACAGGCTCCACAGAGAAACCCTGTCTCAAAAAAAAAAAAAAAAAAAAAAAAAAAAAAAAGAATGCTTTGTATTCCCAATGAGATTCCACTGGAGAAAACTAATTTTTCCTTTGCAAGAGGTTATAAATAGGAGATAGTTTCTATGTTAGGGATAGAGGCATGCGTCCACTTCTCCCTGGACCCCTTCTGGTGTAGATTTGTGCAGGCCCTGTATGTGCTTCCAGTCTTAGTTTAAATATGCCATGGTCCTGCTGTGTTTCAAATGCCTTATTTCCTTAGTCTTCCCATCCCCTTTGGCTTCTACATCCTTTGTGTCTTTTTTTCCACGGGCTCCTTGAGCCCTGATGAGAGGGATTCGATGGGGACATCCCATTTAGGACTGAATATTCCAAGGTCTCTGCACATTGTCTCTTTGCGAGTCTCTCTACTTGTTCCTGTGTACTGCAGGAGGAAGCTTCTCTGATGATGGTTGAGCAAGGCCCTGGTATATGAGTCTAGCAGAATGTCGTTTATGACAGGCATTCTGTTTATATAGCAGAGTCATTTATGGCTATGTCCTTTAGCAGAAGAGCAGTGTCTGAGATGAGCTCCATCTATGAAGTGGGCCTTAAATCTAATTGGATATTGGTTGATTGTTCCCACATGCTCTGTGCCACTTTCGCACTTACACGTCTTGCAAGCCAGTCATCACTATAGACCAAACAGTTTGGAGCTGAGCCGGTAGCTACTTTTATTTTAAACTGCGTTTCCACTTAGAAAACAGCCAAAAAAAAAAAAAAAAAGATCATTCCATACTCTAGCCTCCAACAGGTCAGCTACAAAGTATGGGCATT
This sequence comes from Microtus ochrogaster, assembly GCF_000317375.1. NCBI lineage: Eukaryota > Metazoa > Chordata > Mammalia > Rodentia > Cricetidae > Microtus > Microtus ochrogaster. Next base: position 1,048,607 of record NW_004949109.1, on the reverse strand, counting down.
GCTTTGTAGAGACCAAACTCAGGTCTTTTACAAACAAAACTCAAATAGTCAAAAGTACTAGAGAATGAACTCAAGCAGTAAAACCCTGGGAAGAAGCTAAGATTTGATAGGATTGGCTCAGGGCCAGTTAATATTTTTGTATGCCCCTGCCTGCAGGCAGGTCAAACTCAGTGCCATGTAGGTAAAGAACAGAAAAGAGAAGTCTTTGATGACTAGAGAACAGAATTTGAAAAAGCCACAGCTACAAGAAAGCAGTCATCAGAAAGCTCAATCAAAAGGAAAAAGCCAGAGAAAAGAGTCTAAAACTTCAGACCAGTACTTATCCCAAGAAACCTATGACTCTCGAGTCACCAATGTGCTTGGTGGATGCAAAGAGTGTCAGTAAGGATGCAAACAAATGACAAACACAACCGAACTGAGACTTAAACCCCACTCAGGAACAGGATTGCAGCTAGTGTCATTGATGGAATTTCCTGCTGAAATCAAACATCAGCACTCTGCAGAAAAGTAGAGTGTAATTAGAATATTCATAACCAACCAATTAAAATGATCAGGGCAGGCTGAGGTGAAGTAGGAGCTCTTGCTGCAGAGGCATGAAGACCTGAGTTCAAATCCCTACGATCCACTTAGAACAAAAGCCAGGTGTGGTCATGTATGCCTATAATCCCAGCACTGTGTGAAAGGAGGGTTGGGAGACGGGAGGATCACTGAAGCTTGCAAGGTACCAGCCTATGAGAGATTCCATCTCAGGGGAAGGGGCAGAGAGTGATCAATCAGGACTATCAAAGTCCTTCTCTTGATTCACATTTATACAGACACATGCATCCAAATATGTATGTTTCACATACCACACACACACACACACACACACACACATATATATGTAAATAAACTATGACATTCTGGCACTTAGAACATAATCTGAAATTTCTTATATGAAAACACTCTCCTTAATGAAACATGAGAGAATTCTCGTATTGTTATCTGAGAATTTTCATACAATATATTTTGATTATATTTACTCCTTCCCCCTACTCCTCCCAGAATGATCTGCATTTTCTACTCACTCAGCTTTGTCTCCTTATTTCTTTGAAGTCAGTCAAATCCAATGTGTGCTGCCCATATACTCTCAGCTGTGTGGAATGTGGTTTGCCTACTGGGGCCATGGGCTTCAAGAAAATGGACTAAGCAAGTTTTCTCAAAATTAATTATACAACAAATTTTTACTGACAAATAAAAATTATCAAAAGCAATAAATAGAATTTTATAGCTGAATAAGGCAGCACCTAAAATTAAAAATCCACTGCATAGGATCAGAAATACAGAAAGGTGAGGGAAGGTGAGAACAGGTAAATAGAAATGTTCCGGCCTGAAAGATGGCGGCTGGGGAAAGAAGGCTGGGGTCGGGGAAACAGGAAAGAACTTTTTGAATCCTTGGGCATATAGCATAGCATATGTATTGAAGCCTCAGAAAGGGAGGGAGCGTGAACATGAACAATATTTAAAGTTAGAGTGGCTAAAAATTTTCCGCTTGGCAAAAGACTTAAACTTTCACAAAGGCTTGGTGAACTGCAACAGGAAACTCTGCATAGTCTTCACACAAACTGCTAAGAGAGGGAAAGAAACAGACAGATTGTAAAAGGTACCATGCAACTCACACACAAGGGAACAATGACTCAAACATGTTGATTTCACATTCATAGTTTTAGAAGTCAGAGAGAGTAGGGTGTCTTTTGAAGAACTGAGGAGGAGAACAAGCTGAAACCACAAACATTGTACTCGATATCCTGTGAAACTTTCTTTCAAGGAGGAGGAAAAGAAAGACATTTATGCTGCAAAACGAAACATTTCCCCCTGATCTGCACTGGAATAAGAGCTAAAGGGACCCCATAGCTGAGAGAAAATGGCACCAAAGGGATGGGTAATGTAACATATCAAAAAGAGCAAACACTGAAGCTGGAGTCATGGCTCAGCAGTTAAGGACGTTTGCTCTTCTTCCAGAGGACAAGTGCCCACCATGGGTGGCAGAGGAACGGTTCCCACAGTGAGTAACTCTCAACCACCTGTAACGTTCTCTTCTGACGTCCTTTGCCACTCACACATGGGTGTCATATACTTGCACAGACATACACACATGAACAGAAAGAAATCCTTTCTGAAATAGTAATGATTGAAATAAATATAAAAGCCTATTCTTCCCTTTTAAAAATTTACAAGTTCACAAAATGGTATACCACCATCTCATGGGACTTACAGTGCCTGTTAATATATGTGACAACTGAATTATAAAAGATGGAAAGACAAATTTATACATACAGTATCAACTTTGTATAATTTATAAGAAGCACCACAATATTAATTCTAAGTTGTAGACTGTGAAAAGTTAAGACTGTGTTATAATCCCTAAAATTAAATGTGGAATATATGTAAAAACATACTTAATGTTTATAATTTGGATGCCCAAAAGAAAGAAAAAATGAAAAAGTAGAATAACCAAGAAACAGCATAATAATGAAATCAGAGACCTAACCTAACCACATCCACAATTTCATTAATCATTAATGGGTGGAATGGAAATTCTCAGAATGGACTGGAAAAACAAAAACTCTAATATAAGAGAATAAGAGACACTCTTGAGACCCTGCAAGGAAACCAATCATCAAAAGAAAATCAACCCATACTGTAAAACAGAGACAAATGCAAAGGCGGGGTCATGGTTGAGACCCCCCCTTCCATCTTAGTATGTCTGTTACTGCCTCATTGTTCAGATCTTGGTAGGAAGCCATATTGCTGCCATACCAATGGGCACAGCTTCCCCATCATTTCTAGGAGACACATTCTAGGAACTCAGTGACTGCTGAGAGAGAAGAATCGTCCTCCCCAAGGATGGGCCCCCTAATTGGTTATACAATACCAAGTGGTCAGCTCCCAAATCATATTCATATAAGCAACATTAAGTGAATCAGCTGGTATATATATATATGTATATATATATATGTATATATACATATATATATATATATACACACACACACACACACACATTTGTATGCAATTTGGTGTGTGTGTGTGTGTGTACAACAAAAATCATGAAAGAAAGGGAGGCCACGACTTCAAGTAGGATTACAGTAGATGTAGGAGCCAGAGGGATGGAACATGGGAGGAGTTGGAGGTAGGAAAGAGAAGGAGAGAAATGATGTAATTATATTTTATTTAAAAGTTTACAAGTTAAGAGAAAGAAAAGACAGTAGCCTTTGGTTGAGGCAGATGACACAGGATAAAAACATTTGATCCCTGGAGCCCAGAGTAGAAAGAAAACTGGCTCCTGCAGGTTGTCCTCTGACCACCGGATATGTTCCATGGCACATGCATGCCCCAGCGCGCACGCGTGCGTACACACACACACACACACACACACACACACACACACACAAATGCTGCTGCTGAGGATAACAGTAAAGCTGTTAAAAGAATAACCTCTGAGAATTTTTAGATCAGGGCTTCGGAACCAAATACACAATACAGTGATTTTCGCCATACTTCAACATAATTTTCTGATTTTATGTCCATTAACCTATAAAAGAGTTAGCTACTGTGAACATGGGCGACACTGCTCTGGTCTCTTCATTCCAAAACAACTCCTTCTGATCAAGCAAGGTCCCATCCTTGCTCTAAGCCGCGGCATTTGATAAGGTATGTGTACTGTTTTGTAATGTAAACATACTAAAAAACATCTTTGACTCTAGCATAAAATATTTGAATATGACAACCTGTAATGTTTTAAGAGGGACAGAGGTAGAATAGCGACCTCTATTTCTGACAAAATCAGATATGTGACTTCAGTTTTCATTATTAGTTTTAGGTTTTTCTAGGTAGCTAGAAGTTTAATACCCCTTAATCAACATTTTCTTCTTTGCCAACACAATTAATTGGAAGTGGCTCCCACAGAGGAGTTACCCTCCTCCAAACTAGTCCATAACATGGAAGGGTGCTGATGTGAACAAAACCATCTCTATGATGACACCATAATCTGAGTGAACCAACTTCAACACAAAATGGATATTTTTCCAAAAAGGAGACTAGTAACAGAACAGAATAAAATAAGTATTTTGATTAGGATTCATCTCTTGCAAAGAACATGGCTAAATTTTAGTAGATGTAAGATTTATGGATCCCTGAAAAAACTAAGAACATGTCATATATATCCAAAATGGTCCAGCATTGGAGTAGGATATTTAGCCAAAGTTGTATTGTTTGGTAGGGGATAATATTGAATTCACCTGACATTGTGTGGTTACCCGTTCTCAGTCATTCTTAGGCACAATGACTAAATAAGGTAGTTTGTCATTTGGGGAAATGAGTTGAGAATGTTATAAGATCAGCGAGTGTAGTTTGACAACCACAGGAGACTCATAAAAGTCAAACACACACAAATAAAAATAAAGCAAGTGTTTTGAAAGATGAACAGGCTTTTAAAAACCAAATAGGTGAGAAAGGTATAAAGTACAAAGTAATTCCCAATTTCAACATCCTTCCATCACTTTCCATTCCACCACCCAACCATAGTTCTCAGAGAAAAAAGTATCAACAACTTCTCATCTAAGGTTCCAGAAATTTCTATGTATGTGCATATATCATATCATTTCTTTTGTCTTATTAGAATGAAACATTAATGATGTTAGATTTATGAAAGAACTTAGAGGAACCACGTATCACAGACTGCTATTTTACATAGTCATGGCGCATTTGCCAACATTATGAAGTTAATACTGGTAGATTATCATTCACAGAACCAAAGACATCAAGTCATTAATTCTATTCAGTAATGTCCTCTTTTTTGCTCCAAAATTCACAATGAATTTAGCTGTCATATCTCAATAGATGTATCTGCTCTTTCTTGACACTGCTTTCTTTTTATTGGCTACGTGATTTTGAAGACTACTGGTCACACATTTAATATGCTGCCCCTCAGATTAGGTTTGTCTAATATCTAGTTCATGTTTCACTGGAGTTATGAGTTTCAAGAAATAAACAAGACTAGTATTCTCTTTATTTTAGTAAATACATTTATCAACATGGCTTTCCACAGGTTATGTGAATTTTTGCCAGCTAAGATGATCTTTATTAGGTTTCCCTTATTTAAAGTTAGCATTTTCCCATTCCACTCTTCAGAAGCAGACCACTAAGTTCAATACTCAAAGACAAAGAAATTGAGTTCATTGTCTTGAAATAGCCAGCGTCCACATAGAGTCCTTAAATTCATCTGAAGGAGGCAAAAAACCTTATTTTTTAATCAATGTTCATTTATTCAACCATTGGTTCTATTTTGCACTTACATAGTTACTTTGTATTTTGTATTAAAATAATAATTATATGATACACAAAATTACTTTCTTTGCAAGAAACTTTTTAAATAAGGCTTACTCCTTAGAGTAGCTTTGGGTTCACAAGGCAACAAGGGTACAGAGGTTTCCACATATGTGTATCATCATACATATGTAGTCTCCACCATTATCAGCATCCCCTGCCAGAGCACAGCTGTGCAACAAAGAACAATTAACATATCACTAACACCAACTTACCCAGTCAGATTTATGGCTCATTCTTGATAGTATACATGCTGAAGGTTTAAGTAAACAGACAATAGTGTATAGCCACCACTCTTGTATAGTAAGAGTTGTTTTAACCACATGAAAATATTCTGTGCTGCTCCAAATATTCATCCATCTATCCTCTCTAGTCCCTGCAACCACTGGGCTTCTTATACTCCCAGGTTTTACCTGTCCTCAGTAATCATGCAATGAGAATAAGACAGTGTATTGCCTCTTCCCTGTGTTTTCTCTCTCTGCAATAGCATTTAAGGCTCTTCTTGTCTTTTCATGACTTGACAGCTCATTTAACACTATGTAACATGCAATTGTCTGGAATCAACACAACTTATGTACCCATTAATCTGCTGAAGGATATCTTGGTTGCTTTCAAATTTAGTAACCATGAATAAAATTTCTATAACACTTGTGTGCATATTGTTGCACAAACTTAGGCTTTCAATTCCATTGAGTAAATATCAGGGCCACAATTAGTGGGTCATATGAGAAGAGTGTGTTTAGTTTGGGAATAAATTATTGAACATATTCCAAAAGGGCTACATCATTTTTCATTCCTATCCACAATGAATGAGAATGTCTATTAGCCCATGTTCTTCAAAGCATAATACTGTCAGTGTTCTGTATTTTGTCATCCAGCAGGGGTGTGGTGGAATCTCATTGACATTTTATATTTACTTCATGAAGATGTGGAGCATTTTCATATGCTTATCTTTCATCCATAGATCTTCCTTGATGGGATTTCTAATGGTGTCGGGTACAACTTTTTAATCATCAGTTTCTTTCTTATACTTGGATTTTTAGAGTTCTTCAGTATTTGGCTAGTGGTTCTTTTATCAGATAGTCTTTTGCAAGTGGTTTTTTTTTTCCTTTTCTGTGGCTTGTCTTCCCGGTTATTGAACAGCATCTTTCTTTCATGAACTATGTTTTTATTTTTAACCAACTTCAGTTTATTAATTGTTTTATCATTGTGTGCCTTCAGTGTTGCAACTAAAATGTCCTTGGCCCACCCAAGATTGTCTCAGTTTTCTTCTATGCTATTTTTGATTTATCTAATTTTCATTTAAGTCTGTCACTCATTTCAAGTCGACTTGTGTGAGAGGTAAAAGGTCTGTGTCTAAATGTACTGCTTTCTATGATGCTATCCCGTCATTTCTGTGCCACTTTGGGGGAGGCGGATCTTTTATCGGCTTAGGCTGTGGGGACTGCTAAGTGGCCAAGGCACTTGCCATGCATGTGTGCAGGTCAGAGTCTGTTTCCTAAGAACCCATGTCACCATTGGATGAGCATGTGATGGCCAGCTTCTAACTACTTCCAAACCTGGAAGGCAGAGGCAAGGGATGCCCAAAGCAAGCTGGCCAGGAAGCCCCATCATATGAGTAAGCTCTGGGTTTGAGTAAGACGCCCTGCCTCAGTGAATAACATGGAAGAACAAATGAGGATGATTCCAACATCAACCTTGGGGCTTCACATGTGCTCAGACACACAGGTGCCCACACACACATGCACAAACAAAGGAGAAGATTACATTTTCCTCACACTATTTTCTCCTCGTTTGTCAAAGACTAATTGGATGCTCTATTGCTCTACTTCTAGACTCCTATTCTGTTCTGATTTCTGTCTTCTGTTGCCAGCACTACCGTGCCTTAGTTACAGTAGCTTAGAATACTAAGTCAGAAAGTGACTACTCTCCAACTCTTGCTCTCTTTAACTAATGTGTTTATAATTATGGATATTTTGCCTTTTTAAATAAATATTAGAGTTAGCTTGCCAACAGACACAAAATGACTTGACAGGATTATATGGAGTCCGTAGCTGCCATAGTTTGAAAACATGGACTCTTCCTACGGATGAACATGGACAACATATTCATCTATTTCTTTGATTTCTTTAACCAGAGTCCTGTAGTTTTTAATTAAATGGCTGTTGCACATATTTTGTCACATTTATAAAAATATTTTAGAAAGTACTAACGTTATTGATACTGTGGTTTTAATTTCAAATTCCACTCACTTGCTGTCGTACACAGAATAGTGATTGACATTTGTGTGTTTGTCTAACACCCTGGATCCCTATTATAAACTCTTAGTAGTCTTAGGGGTCCTTGTCAATCACATCATTAGAGAAAAAAAAGATGCTTTATTTCTTCCTTCCCAATCTTCCTAACTTCCATTTTCATTTTTTGGTCTTACTGAGTGGAGCTAGGGTTTTCAGCATGATGTTGTGAAAACAGTGATGAAGAGGGATTTGATTTGTGAATGATCTTAATGGAAAAGCTTCAAGCTTCTCACTAAAAAATGCTGTTATCCAATATGGTTTTATGGGCATTCTCTAGCAAGTAAGGAAATTTCTTCTCTGTTACTAGCTTACTGAAATTATATGCATAGGCATTAGATTTTGTCAGATATTTTCTTGTCTTTACTTTGACCATGAAGTCTTCTACTTTAGCGTGTTAATGTGACAGCCTGCACTAATTGATTTTCAAATGTCGAACCAGGCTCATATAAGCTGGGATAACCATTCTTGCTGGTAATTTGGAATTCTTTTTATAATGTGCTGCTGAACTCACATGTCAAATATAGGTACTTCTCAAATTTGTGATGTTTTAGATATATATTCATGAGAGATATTAGCTCATACTTTGTTCTCTTGTAATTTTCTTCTCAATGGCGTTAGGGTAATGCCTAAATCAGGATTTATCTTCTCTGTTTCTAGGTTTTGAACCCTCTGGAAAAGTTTATAGGAAATGTGTTTCATTTTTTTCTTTAATGTTTGGCAGAATTCAGCAGTGAACCCATTTAGTCCTGGTGATGTATATTTTGAAATGTTGTTAATTATTAATTCAATTTCTTTACAAGATGTATAGCCATTTGTAAATATCTCCTCTTGTATGAATTTTAGCAGATTTTTTTTAAAGGTCAATCCATTTCAACTGGGTTTTTAAAGACATACAGGAAAAGAATAATTCACCGTGTTTCTATATTGTCTTCTGAATGACCATGGAATGTGCCTTCTTTCAGTTCTGATATTAGAATTTTTTTATTTTCTCTGTTTTCTTCATAGCCTGACTAAAAATTCATGGGTACTTATGGTCTTGTCAATGAATTAGATTATGTTCCTAATTTTTTTCTAATTATTTGCAACTTTCCATTTTCTTGATCTCTATTATTCCTTTCTTCTGTTGGCTTTTAAGTTAATTTGCTCTTCTCTTCCTTTTTTACTAAGGTAGGTGCTCAGACAGTGGATTCAGATCATTCTTTTATAATGAACATATTTGATATTATAAATCTCCCCCTTGTCCCTGCTTTTGCTGCATCCCCAAAAATATGGGTACATTGAGTTTTCGTTTTCACTCTGACACTTTCTGTTTCCAGCAATCTACATGTTTACATACTATCCTAAACAGACCATTTTTAACTTGCATATAATACTGCAATATATGGATATCTCATACTTTATGTACCAGTATTATTTTATAGGATATTTAAGTTGTTTTTTTAAAATTCTAATCAAAAAATCCTTTGTCAAGCATGAAAAAGCACTTGTATCTGCATAGGAATTACTGTTTTGTATCAAGGTAAATTTCCAGCAATGGAATTGTTGAGTTTACATTAAAATTAGCAGCTCATTGTATCTTTGCAGATTTATGTCATAAAGATAAACAACAGAGTCAAAATGTATTTTCCAGCAATAGTAGATATTGTTTTTACCCCCAAAACATTACCCCAGTTTATAGATGTTAGACATTCAATACACTGCAATTTATGGGGTACCAACTTTATTTCTCCAAAATAATCCACAGTTATCTTTTGTAATTATGACAGGAGGTTTTTATTTGCTATATCCATTAACCTAGAATGTGGGACCTAATCTTAGGTATTTCTGTTTGGGACTGCGTACAAAAATGACTGGTAGAACCTGTAGGAAAAAAATGGCAGAAATAGCTCAAGACTTGCACAATGTGGGGTAGAAAATAAAAACAAATGAAAACTTGTTAGGAAGAGGGGGAAGCAAAGAATAAATAAACAGAAGAGGGAGCAAGGAAAGGCTTCAAGACACTGTGGATAATCAATACCAGCAAATAAAAATTAGGGGGCCCGACTACGGTGTGTTCTTTAAAAAGACATTCCTTCAAGGATCTTAGCACAGAGTTAGCTGAAAATTACCTGGCAGTGAATATAGGCATGAACCGAGAAGCAGGTGTAATATCTACAAAGAAGCCTGAAGCACTAGCGATTACTCATTTTCTCAGGGACCAAAGATTGGAAGAGTAAGAAGGAAAAGGGGAAAGGGTCAGAATCACAGCTTAACTTGGTTTTTGCTTGCTTGTCTTTTAGATAACTGGACTAAAGATTTCTGGTGGTTTTGCAATTTTTTTTAAATCTCTAATGGTCCTAAACTAGGATTTCTTTCGCCATCCACCATTCTGCAAACAGGTTTCCTTCAAGCAAAGACACTTGAAGTGAGTTTTATGCCACATATCAGAAAAAGGAAGCCTTCTCTGCTATTTTGGAACAGTAGTGAACTGGAACCACACTGTCCTCCTTTTTACAGCCTCCACTTTAAGGTTCCTCTATCATCTTTGCTACAAGCAGAGTCCCAGCACTCATCTGCATCCACTCCGTCCATCAAACAAATACACTAACAATTCCCATCTATGGCCAAGGATCTCCCTCCTTCCCAGCCACGGCTCTACTTGCTGTTTCCAACTAGTTTGAGTCTTTAAAAGTATCTTAGGTGAAGACACTAACACTTAGTAATAATGAAGACTCCTTCACGCTTCTGAAATAGATGGGCCATTCATTTCATTGCCCTCTCCCCACGAGAAGTGCCAAGAACACTATATCCTCCTTCCTAATGGTAGGGTGAATCACTGTTACAATTACACATCTTATTTGGTATAAAATGTCCTTTTTTTCCCCTTGCCTGAAGGTAATGCTGCAAAGGAAACAATTGGTTTTTCAAATAGAGCAGATACACTAAACAATATCAATTTGCAAACCAATTTAGACTCAGAACAAACCCTACGCAGCTTCTTCCCAGCTCTACCTGACCCTAAAGAGGTCAGAAGGTAAGTGCCATCCAGCTTTCCACTTGCTAGCATGAATCCTCAAAGAGAAAAGGAGGCAATAAAACCAATATGCCAAATAGCATGTTCTCTCTGGTGACTAAGACATGGTAGGTTTGTGATGGGCAAATTTATAGTCTAGTTCTTTGTGACTTACAGATCTACAGTAGAAATACCGAAGACTGCCTTAAGTCTTCTATAAAACAAAATGCAAAGGGGGCAGAGAGCTGCTGCTAGGAACCGAACTGCTACAATCTTCAATCACGCACCGACTAGTTTCCAAGCGCAGGTAGCCACTCCTCCTAGCTCGGAACATCAGCGATCCCTTTGCAAGGAGCTTTTCATACCTATTTAGATGGGAAATGTACTATCCCTTCTCTTCTCAGTCAGGCTATCAAGAAACACACTGTAAAAATCCCTGAGGGATACATAATCATTCTTTCAAAAGAGCAATTTGGCTGTAGCAGCCGCTTTCCCATTCAGCTACACAGGCCCATGAACGGTAATGGAGACAGCTAATGCCTTTTGGTGTTTCTGTGGGTAGCGGAAACTTACCATCATCTGTAATTAGTTAGAAATAGCAGGAAAAGACAATCGCTATAGCAGCTAAACTGAAAACACACGCGCAGTGACACTAGCTGAGAGCACCTTGGGAGAAGTGGCAAGGGAGTGATTTCTGATCTCAAAAATATCCTACCCTGGCATGGGGGTAAACGAGCAGGACTTTACTGATGAAGTTCCATAATAAAGTTCCACATCTACATGGCATCAAAACCTCTCTTCTGTGGTCTGGCTTCTTCTCTGTGGATATTCCCGATGCCTCGCACGCCATAGCAACAGTAATAACGGCAGCACCGGAAGGCTAGATATTAGTCACGAGGTCACCTGCTGTTGGCGGGATGTACTCTTTTGACCCTCATCTGCTCACATGAAGAAGAAGCGATTATGGGAAGGCTTTGAAACCCATTTCACAACTATCCTGCTGGCTAGCGAATGAAAGGGAACGGAACAGTACCTAGGAGGGCCAGCTGAGCGAAGAAACGGATGGCAGATTTGCCGTTAGCCAGATCCAGTGCCCCGCTACCACCATTTTCCCTGCCTCCTAGAGCCCCCCTCCGGAAGGCCTCTTCTCGAACACTATTCTAAAAATAGTGCTACTTCCGATTCTTTTTTGCTTGTCTAATCTAACACTGGCCTAGGTGCCATTTCTCTATCCCCACTTGACATGTATAAGGGGAACCAGACTTTCCCAGGAGCATAGGTGCTAAACACTATTAAAATCCATTAAGATCACTAGAAATACTGAGTTAATTAATAATTGGTGTGTAATAATAATAACAATATTATATTAAGTTTGCATTGCAAGCATTCTTTCAGGAGCTCACTGTCCTACAAATGTTGAGAGATGGAGACTTAACTCCCTAATTAGAAGCTGTTGGATTTACCTCTGCCTGTATCAAAAGGATAGTCATTCTAACAGGCACCTTGACTACCCTTAACCTGGCACCAAAACACATAATAGTCTATAGATGCGAGAGGCAGCTCTGCAGTCATCTTAAACATTCTATAGATACTAAAGGCAGCTATGCAGAATTCTTAAACAGTCTGTACATTCCAGAGACAGCTATGGAGCCATCTTAAATATCCTGTAGATACTAGAGACAGCTATGCAGTCATCTTAAACATTCTATAGATACTTGAGACAGCTACATAAAGATGGCAGCTGACTGCCTGGTGCCAAATATGAAGCTCGCTCAGGGCTGTTTAAAACAGTCTGTTTCAGACTTTGAAATCTCAAGCTACAATGAACTCCAGATAACTCTGTAGTTACTCCTTTGTCCAACTGAGTAGTCCTTCTTCTGATGATCTGGCAAAGGAATTGCTGTGATTAGCGCTCTGAAGTATGCCTAAAATTGGTCAAATTGTTGTTTGTGATGGAAGCAAACAGAACAGTAGTGGTTGGCTGGTCCTAACACCGCCTCTCAGGACAGATAAGCAGGCTACAGAGTAGGGAGAGCTGCCCCTGTCCTGCTTCCCTGAGGTCTTCCAGGCAATTCACCAAGTGAGTCTGAGTGACTTCTTATTGGACCTAATGCTCTCCCGTGTGGTCTTTTCTTGCCTACTTCCAGCAGTGCAGGGGGAGCTGGGAACACGAAGAGAGTGCTACCACAGAGAACCACGATGATGGCAAAGAAACCAGGAAGGCAGAGGGGGCAGCAGAGCAGTGCCAGAGACAGCTGAGCAGTTGGCAGGTGGAGCTGAGACAATAGAGAGACAACTGGATGCATGGAGAAAAGTATGTTGCTTCCCTGTGTTTGTGATAAAAATACTATGGCTAAAAGCAACTAAAGAAAGAAAGGGTTTATTTTAGCTTATGGTTTCAGGGGGATGTAGTCCTTATAGCAGGAAAGGCACAGCATAATGGAAGGAGCAGAGCGCTGGTTGATAATTTCTTTTGTAAACATACAGAAAGCAGAAAGGGAGAATAGGGAGTGAGAATGGACTTTGAACCCTCAAAGCCAATCCTTAGTGACATACTTCCTCTAGCAAGGTTCCAGTTCCTAAAGATTCTGTATCCTTCCCAGATAGGCTCATCAATGGAAGAACAAGTATTCAAATGCATGAGCCTATTGGGAATATTTATCACTTAAACTACCACAAATGGGTAGTGGTCCCAAGGGTTTGACAGGCATATGTCCAGTTTCCAGGCAGCTCAGACTCCATATGGCTCCAGAAGTTGTCTTAAGTATTCCTATTAGAGGGAGACACATTGAGTAGTTCCTGTGATAGCCAAGTCGGGGAAAAGTACAGAAAGAACATTAGGAAGAGTGAGAGAGACTAGAGAGAGCAAACATCCATAATTAAGAAAAATGAATGTATATAAGATCCAGAGAATAGTAACTGCCAGCCCTAGCTACCCAAAGAGTTCCAGAGAGCTGGACATCTTCAGAGTCATGAGTAATGAAGTCAAGAACCCCAGATGCCAGGCTAGAAGTCACAATACTGGGCAGCACCGAAAGCTAATGGTGCTGATGTCTTTGTGCCTCCCTAAAGATGATAACACTTGGAGGGTTACAATAAGGTCCTGCAGTCCTAGGCCTGTACAAAGACAGAAACATTAAGATGCCTAACTCCTACTGTTTCTGCTGGCCTACTACTGCCATCCTCATGACTGAAGCACCAAGGAAAACAGAAGCTTCCAGAGATTGACAATTTAAGAACATCTTCTCATCCACCCATAAGTGCTATCTGGACAAACGGCTGCCTGGTTTGCACACTCATCCTCACATAGGATCCTTTTGAAGGATCACCTCTTCACGGTGGCTGGGGTTCTCACTCCAAACCCATCGTGTTCCCCTTTTCTGGATTCTTGCAGCACTTTCAAAGCCAGTCATAGGGGCAACAAAGCACTCCTTCTATGCAGAGTTTTATTCTAAACCAATTAGATGGGGCCTTACTAAATCTTGACAACTAATCAAGTCTGTTTAACTGTGATGGTATAGCTAGTAATAGCTGGGCAAGAACACAGACCTGTCGACATCAAATCCTTCTATCCCTACCCTAATCCCCAATTCCCAGCCTTTAAGCTTGCTCACAATATCTCGACTGAATTTCATTTTTGTATCATTCTATATTTCATTTTGCTTTCTCCTCATTACACAGTTGAGTTCCAGTCTGTGGTAGGTGGGGACCACTTATCCTATCTGAATCTACTACCTATTTTATCTAGCATGAGGCAAAGAACTTCACAGATATTCAATATTTACAGATGGATGTAGAAAGAATAAACATGTATCTCCCTTCAAATCTCTCCAAAGACTAATTCTTCAGAGACTAAGAATAATTCTTCTGAACTGTGATGGATGAGGAGAGAGACTAGTGTTGGTATTGAATAAAAAGTGCTCTGGGGAGCCAATAAATTATCTTGCTCAGATTTGCTAAGATTCTCTAAATCCCTTAGTGATAAGCAAAGCCTGATGTGCACACACACACCCTCCCATCCCATTCACCCGACACACACATATAGTTTCAGAGTAAATGCCTAGAGACAGTATCCTGGCCACAAAGGTAGCGTTTTACTTGTCAATGTGACACAATCTAAAATCACCTGGGAAGACAATCTCAGTGAGGGATTGTCCAGATCTAGTTGGCCTGGTGACACGCCTATGAGAAAATTATCATGTTTGTTAATCAATGCAGCAGGATCTGCCGACTGTGGGTAGCACTATTCCCTGGGCTTGTGGCTCTGGAGAGTATCAGAATGAAAACAGCAGGCAGAGGATCAAGCATGCATGCCTTCATCCCCCCTCGCTGCTCCTGACTTTAGATGTGACAGGCTGCTTCAAGCTCCTGTTGCCATGTACTCCTCCCATGATGGTGGGCTGTAGCCTCGGATTGTGAGCGGAGACTAACCCGTCTCCCTCTCAGCTGTTTTTGTCAAAGTGTTTTATCTCAGCCACAAGAAGCAAAGCTCAGGCAAGTGATTTGACTGTGGCAACTATTGTCCTCTAAGGATCCAACATCACATCTGCCAAGCAGCTCGAGGGTGGCACTCCAGCAGGTTCCTGGGCTCCTTCACCAAGCTTTAAATAGCTCAGTTACATCACTGAGAATTGGTGCCAAATGAAAGGCTCCTGATGCACCTGATATAAAAGGCTACTGCATTATAAACCTTCAGAGCTTTCCTTAGCCATAAAATAATTCCAAATGTAGTGTCAAGAGAAGAGTACTAACATTGCAATAAATAAAATTCAGAAAATGTATAAAAATTAAGGCATGGGTCAACTGGTTTAAATGGCATATGAATTTAATAGTAATTTGACAATCTAATGGGGAAAAAAAAGCCAAAGCATCTCAGGATCCAGAGGGTTTCAGTTGACTCTCACATTGCCCTGATAAGGACCTTCAGAATAATCCATGGTGACTTACCTTGTCACTTCTCAGTCTCCTAGACCCATAATGAAACCTGAAAATACCTTGATTCTGAAATTACCTCCATGATAGTGTTTTGGGATTGATTTGGTGACCTGAGTGTGCTTTCCCTGGTGTTTTGTAAATATATACCATATGATTTTAGAGCTCATGGGAGCTTGCTTTTATTGTTATTGCTCTCTTTTTCTAAAGAGGTTGTTTGTTATTGCAATTGTTTTTAAGATTAGATCTCATACTCAACATGTAGCCTAGGCTAGCTTCGAATCTACATTCCTGACTCTTCAGCCCACCAAATGCTAGGCTGGGCCACCATACCCAGCTTTGCTATATTTTAGAATCTCTTATTGCTCAAACATTCCTGTCATGTCCCCAACATTTTTACAACAATTTTACAGAAGGAAGAATGGGGACATGAATTCTTTTCAGGGTCAGAGGAAAAGCCAGAAGCAGCAAAGATACAGATTGTAGATGTTCCAGCTACTGCTTCCTCTCTGGGCTGTGCAACTCTACTGTAAGAGGATTATGAAAGGCCTGCCACTTTTCCATCAGTGACAGCTGCACTAGTTATTAATATTTGTGTTTTTTTTTTATTTTTTAAAGCAGCATGCAATTCATGAGATACCATTATGGCCTTTTTGGATAGTGATTTTGATGATTCCCTTTCCCTATCTCCTCATTCATCTCCATGTGTCCTTCTGTCTTCCCTACCCCCATCCTTCTTCCTCACTTAACATCACCCTCTTTCACCTCTTTTCTAGGCTCTTAGACTTTGCTCATACGCAACACCTGCTCACATACATGCATGAACACATTATAAGCTAGGGCTCACATATGAGGGAGAACCTACGGTTTTTGTCTTTAGCCACAATTTTGTAATAACTTATCAAGTGACTTAAGGAGCTTCTTATCACAAATTACCATAATTTTCATGTCTGTTCAAAATTAGGAAATGTCTTAACACATTTAATTGGACAGAATGCTAGGGAGCAGAATAAACCACTGATGGCAGAGAAGAAACCCAAGAATATCCTAGACTCTCTATTCCAGCCCACCTGGCCGGGGTCCTTCTACATTTTTAGGTCTTCTGTCTCTACCCCTGTCCCATGAGCTAATTCTCTACTTCTTTTCCTACTGTCATTCTTCCGGCCACTTCCAGATGCCAACTCCACTGTCCTTCCCCCCTCTTCACTTATTTTAACTACCATTCTGAGAGCCAGGAAACAAGAGGCTCATACATGTTGAAGTCAAAAATAAAGTCCTGAGACTGGAGATAACCCAAGATGCCCACGGAGGAAAATGACAAGCTTGTGCTACCTGTCAGTGACCATGTTTTCAGTTCAGTCAATCCAGAAGGCTATCAGAGTCCCTGACTATGGAATCTTTGCTTTGTTCAAAGGCAACATCACTTGGGTTTCTGTTCTGACTTTGAGAAAGGCCTCTCTGCTATCACACACTGGCTAATTCTTAGTCCACAGAGACAGTAATGGTGACATAGCAAAACCAATGTGCCAGGAACAGGTCAAAAGGGGTCGCTTTCCTGAGAAGCATCTCCAATGAGAACCTATATAGTGTTAGACATCTGTGACCCAGGCAAGCAGCGGTGGCCAGGTCATTCCTATATAGAGAAATAACAAGAGGCGGGGCAAGGATCGGAGCTCAACCGAGCTGCAATCTGACCTTTTAGACTTTGATCCTAAGTGAGACACAACCTGGCAGAGAGAACACTGAGTGTTTGGGGACAAAATGGCACTTGCTTCACAGAAACAGCTAGGACAGAAGGATCTAAGGGTATTCGAGTACTGATAGGCTATGTCCTCTACATCCTCTGGCATTAAATTATAGTCACCAAAACATTAATCTCACAGGTAAATTATTCACGGTCTCTATTATCTTAGGGCCCTTGTGTGTTTGTTCCTCACAATCGCCCTCCCACGAGCCCTTCATGAGCTTCTCTCCACCCTGGGATGGATGCCTCCCTTTCTGCCATGATGCCCTCAGATGATGGACGTTCACCCGTGTAAGGTAAAGGCAAGCTCTCCTGTACTTGCAGGCTCCACTTCTGTAAGGGTGAAGTTTGTGTATATGGCTCACTATTGGAACCCTAGAGATGTGCCCTGTGCACATGTTTACTTTATGCTTGAATAAATGAGTAAATATAGTTATATCATGTCTTCCATAATATAATAATTTCCCCCCTTCTTCCAAACAGAGCATTGCAACCACACTCAAAGACAAAATAAAGGCCCAATATGTCTAAAAGAACTGACAAAAACGGCCCTCAGCAGGGATCCACAAGGGCTTTCCCGTCTCTTAGGGATGAATAAAATAGCTCACTGTTGTGGAGATACAGTCTCAGCTTCCAGCAGAGCAGGCAGTGTCCAGACAGATCAGAAATGACTTTCTAAATCCATCTTCTACTGTGACTGGAACCAAAAGATATAAAGAGGACAGTGTATCATAGCAGCAGTTCTGGCCTCCAAAGCAGGCAGGATCGACTGGTACTCCATGCTGTGGCCCCAGAGGACCATGGGAGTTGTTCTTAAGCACATGTTGAAGCATCTGCTTCCTTGATATCTGTGCCATAACTCGGGTTCTGCGCCAAGAAGCCATTTTATACTTTTCTTGAACTCTATTCAATTTTAAGAAGAAGGAGGAGAAAGAGAGGAG